>NW_024711988.1:0-13910 GCF_018991925.1 Homarus americanus | reverse complement strand
GTTGCAGTGAATATGTAGTACTAGTGTTGTAGTGAACATGCAGTACTAGTGTTGTAGTGAATATGTAGTATTAGTGTTGTAGTGAATATGTAGTACTAGTGTTGTAGTGAATATGTAGTACTAGTGTTGTAGTGAATATGTAGTACTAGTGTTATAGTGAATATGTATTACTACTGTTCTAGTGAATAAGTAGTACTAGTGTTGTAGAGAACATGTAGCACTAGTGTTGTAGAGAACATGTAGTACTAGTGTTGTAGTGAATATGCAGTACTAGTGTTGTAGTGAATATGCAGTACTAGTGTTGTAGAGAACATGTAGTACTAATGTTGTAGTGAAAATGTAGTATTAGTGTTGTAGTGAATATGTAGTACTAGTGTTGTAGTGAATATGTAGTACTAGTATTGTAGTGAATATGTATTACTACTGTTCTAGTGAAAAAGTAGTACTAGTGTTGTTGTGAACATGTAGTACTAGTGATGTAGTGAATATGTGGTACTAGTGTTGTAGTGAACATGCAGTACTAGTGTTGCAGTGAATATGTAGTACTAGTGTTGTAGTGAACATGCAGTCCTAGTGTTGTAGTGAATATGTAGTATTAGTGTTGTAGTGAATATGAAGTACTAGTGTTGTAGAGAAAATGTAGTACTATTGTTGTAGTGAACATGTAGTACTAGTGTTGTAGAGAACATGTAGTACTAGTGTTGTAGTGAATATGTAGTAGTAGTGTTGTAGTGAACATGTAGTACTAGCGTTGTAGTCAATATGTGGTACTAGTGTTGTAGTGAATATGAAGTACTAGTGTTGTAGAGAACATGAAGTACTAGTGTTGTAGTGAATATGTAGTACTAGCGTTGTAGTCAATATGTGGTAATAGTGTTGTAGTGAATATGAAGTACTAGTGTTGTAGAGAACATGTAGGACTATTGTTGTAGTGAACATGTAGTACTAGTGTTGTAGAGAACATATAGTACTAGTGTTGTCGAGAACATGTAGTACTAGTGTTGTAGTCAATCATGTACATGGTACACGGGCAGTTGTCCAGCACTAGTGTTGTATTGTACATGTAGTACTAGTGTTGTGTTGAATATGTAGTACTAGTGTTGTAGTGAACATGTAGTACTAGTGTTGTAGTGAACATGTAGTACTAGTGTTGTAGAGAACATGTAGTACTAGTGTTGTAGTCAATCATGTACATGGTACACGGGCAGTTGTACAGTACTAGTGTTGTAGTGTACATGTAGTACTAGTGTTGTGGTGAATATGTAGTACTAGTGTTGTACTGAACATGTAGTATTAGTGTTGTAATGAATATGTAGTACTAGTGTTGTAGTGAACATGTAGTACTAGTGTTGTAGTGAACATGTAGTACTAGTGTTGTAGAGAACATGTAGCGCTAGTGTTGTAATGAATATGTAGTACTAGTGTTGTAGTGAATATGTAGTACTAGTGTTGTAGTGAATATAAAGTACTAGTGTTGTAGAGAACATGTAGTACTAGTGTTGGAGTGAAAATGTAGTATTAGTGTTGTAGTGAATATGTAGTACTAGTGTTGTAGTGAATATGTAGTAGTAGTGTTGTAGTGAATATGAAGTACTAGTGTTGTAGAGAACATGTAGTACTAGTGTTGTAATGAATATTTGGTCCTCGTGTTGTAGTGAATATGTAGTAGTAGTGTTGTAGAGAACATGTAGTACTAGTGTTGTAGTGAATATGTAGTAGTAGTGTTGTAGTGAATATGTAGTACTAGTGTTGTAGAGAACATGTAGTACTAGTGTTGTAATGAATATGTGGTCCTCGTGTTGTAGTGAATATGTAGTACTAGTGTTGTAGAGAACATGTAGTACTAGTGTTGTAGTGAACATGTAGTATTAGTGTTGTAGTGAATATGTAGTACTAGTGTTGTATTGAGCATGCAGTACTAGTGTTGTAAAGAACATGTAGTACTAGTGTTGTAGTGAATATGTAGTACTAGTGTTGTAGTGAACATGTAGTACTAGTGTTATAGTGAATATGTAGAACTAGTGTTGTAGTGAATATGTAGTACTAGCGTTGTAGTCAATATGTGGTACTAGTGTTGTAGTGAATATGTAGTACTAGTGTTGTAGAGAACATGTAGTACTCGTGTTGTAGTGAACATGTAGCATTAGTGTTGTAGTGAATATGTAGTACTAGTGTTGTATTGAGCATGCAGTACTAGTGTTGTAAAGAACATGTAGTACTAGTGTTGTAGTGAATATGTAGTACTAGTGTTGTAGTGAACATGCAGTATTAGTGTTGTAGTGAATATGTATTACTACTGTTGTAGTGAATAAGTAGTATTAGTGTTGTAGTGAATATGTAGTACTATTGTTGTAGTGAACGTGTAGTACTAATGTTGTAGTGAATCATGTAGTACTAATGAAGTAAAGTGAGTTGGCAAGAGCGTAATTAAGGGCCGTGTTGTTCATGCTGCCTAAGTCCCCACAATTTCTGCTTCATAATGTTGGTTATTCTTTGTTTAGTCTGATGATGCTGTAAAGTGTGTGTAGGGGTGGCAGAGAGAGGGCGGCTGGTAAATAGAGGCATACGAGAGAGAGAGAGAGAGAGAGAGAGAGAGAGCATTGCTTCCAAACAGAAGACAAACAGAAAAAATAGACAGATAGAGAAAACGAAATATTAATAAACAGACAGTGAGACAGACAGCTAATACATATACAGTAGGCTCTCGCCAATAACGTTTAATAGATGCCTGAAAAACGCCGTTATTAGCGAAAACGTTATTTGTGTGACATTAAAACACATGGAAAAAGGGTTTATTGGTGCTGCCGCCCCAAGAATTTCTCCCACATTTTCCCCTTAGAAACCCTCCTAACACTTTTTGTTCACTGAAATAAAAAGAATTGTTATTCAATCATCAAAAGAAAGAGTTTGAGTAATATATCACTTAGCCTGGGGGAGTTTTTGAGGTGTTTTGTGTGATGATTGTTCGGTATCTGAGGGCCGCTAACACTTGCACTGCCTTTCATTCTACAAGCTAAGCATTTCACAAGGAAATGATCTGTTATCACTAACAACCTGTTTCTATCACTTTTATCATTCATAGCTCGCCTCGCATTTCCATCACTACCGAAATATTTCTTATCCAGTGCAATACTCTTCTTGGTCTCCTCTAAGTTCTTCTTAATATTTCGCAGTGTAGACTCAGGACAGTTCAATTTCCTCACAATATCAATGTTCCGTGCACCACTTTCAGTGAGCTCAACAATCTGTTCTTTATCCTTGACCGAGTAGGAATGTCTCACCCCTCCAGCCTCCCTACACTCTGACCCTTCTCAACCCCCGCATTACCCTGCCACCCACTCACACATCGGCTCTAGTCCTCCACCGGCCTCCCTCTTTCCCTAGCTGGTGAATGCTTCGGATTGAAGATTCGATACTCCCCGAGTTCACACCACACAGAAAGGGTGCATTAACAACGCTGATTGTAATTGTTGGAAGTGGAAAAGAATGTACAGTCGCCAGCAAATGTCCTGTCACCTCTCCTGCCGTTCCACGAATCCCGAAATTCTCTCTCGTGAACCTAAGCAGTAGACCCTGATGCTTTATTCTGTCCACGGCTGCTTCGGCTTCGCGAGTCTAAACCTCGGGGTTCGTGGAGCAGCAGGAGAGGCGACAGGACATTTGCTGGCGACTGTACATGCACAGTATGTGTATTTACCTTAATGTGTCCATATTAGAGAGTTTGGTCTATTATATCGAGGTTCGTTAGATGCGAAACCTCTTTTTAACAAACTACCCGTTTGACTGATGTCCGTTAAATGAAGGTTTTTCTATATCATGAATAGTAAAAAATATTGAAATGGATTGTAAATAAAAAATATTCAATAAAGATTGTAATAACTACCCCGACTTTTCTCCGACCCCATATCATGTTTGTAAAGGCCTGGAACTAAGGGATATGAATCCCTTGCCAGCCTAATGGGGATCTTATAAGAGGAAAGTCAAGAACCATGGTTTTCTGAGGGATAACAAACAACCTTTCGAGATTGACATCTCTTTACTATGAAAAGAACACAAAACTCTGATATCACTCACACAAATATCAAATAAAAATTACGGGCGTCAAACAATTATGAGAATCAAACAATTAATGGAGTCAAACAATAAAGGGAATCAAACAATTAATGGAGTCAACGATTACTGGAGTCAAACAATTAATGAGAATCAAACAATTAAGAGAATTAAACAATTAATAGAATCAAACAATTACGGGAGTCAAACAATTAATGGAATCAAACAATGAACAGATATTTCCTACGGCGGCGGCCCTGGAGAAGGTTCTGGAAAGCAGTGATCCACTCTCAGGGGGAAGGTCAAGTCAGCTTCCTTACTAGGCGTCGGCGTTGGCAGGCGAGGTCTTGCTTCACAGGAGAAATACCGGGGCACAGACGGTGGAGATGATGTGGCAGCCGGGGTAGGTGTCCAGAGTTTGACAGTCAATTTGTGAAGGTCTGGGGATTCAGCCCACGAGCCCAGGACACATTGGAAGAGAACACAACCAGAATTTGAACGAGCAGGTGGGAAGTGCAGCGGTGGTGCTAGTGTCTGGGGTGTCACGAGGCAGCAGTGACCTCACCTCCGTCTACACCCCCAAGTGGGCGGCAACCGTCCTGCTCGTTACAGCCCTGACAATGTTGTCTTTGCACGCTTAGTGAGCTTCAACCCCCTCTTTAAAGAGGATTTAGCTTTGTGTCTTTTGAATTGCTTATCGAGTATTTTATGGAGTTCCCGGGCACTTAGCTCGCCACTGCTATTGATTGCATGCGTCAATTCCTCATCAAGTTTAGGTGGGACCTTTTTCATTTTTCTCGTCCCTTCTTTTATGAGGGTGCATAGTTCACACTGGTTTTACATTAACCTGTCGTATGACCACTACTTGTCGTCTAAACAAACGTATTCCTCTGAAGTACCCAGTACAGTTTGCTTGTCGGGGATGTAAGCATACAATTGATACGTGTTATCTTGAGCTATGAAAATATGTCTTTGCCAACCATTATTGAGTGTTATTTTCAAGTCATGGGCTGACGAAACCAGTGCTGCCACAAGCCGAAATAACTTTAAACGCTCTTTATCAGTTATGTCTTTTTCTATGAACTATTGAAAGGTGACTGGGGTCTCAACCTCAGGGTTAAACTCTTCTATTTTTATATTTTTCATCCGAGTCCCAATAAAAGTTATACGGTCATCCATGGACAAAATGTCTTCAGATACCTCTTCAGGCAGAATGTCTTCAGGCAGAATGTCTTTAGGCGCATTACCTGAAGGCACGCCCTTGGGTGATCCATTTCGAGATTTTATTAATTCATACAATTTTCGAATTCCCAAGAGAGTGAGGAGCAAAGCGACAACTATAAACATTATCAGAAGAAGAAACTCGATGGGGAAGGACTCCATCGAGGCTTTTTTAATCAAATCACGCAGTTGCTACACCTCCCCTATGAGACATTTATATTTCATATACCGGCCTACGACTGGTATTTGTCTCAAGGGGGAGTCACAGGCTGCCGGACGGGGCTCGGGCACAGGTGGGTCCCTCATGAAGCTCAACAAAGAGGTCATGCTCCTGTGTAACGTCCTATCGGTACGAGACAGTGTCCGTTTTAAATCTAATTCTAATTTTAGTTTTTCAGATTAGAGTCGCGATTCCAAGCAGAACAAAGACGCCCAAAGCCCAAACACGAGAGCACACATAACCACTACTAATTTATACGTACTAACCATAGTTACTGTAGTTCGGTGTTTTAAGTTTAAAGGATTTATATTAATTGCGTTAAAGCAACGTCAGCATATGTTTATTAGATTTAGGTTGGAACAGTTACCTTCGACAACATACAGTACATGGTACACGGGCAGTTGTACAGTACTAGTGTTGGAGTGACTATAGTACTAGTGTTGTAGTGAATATTTAATACTAATGTTGGAGTGAATATGTAGTACTACTGTGGTAGTGAATATGAAGTACTAGTGTTGTAGAGAACATGTAGTACTATTGTTGTAGTGAACATATAGTACTAGTGTTGTAGAGAACATGTAGTACGAGTGTTGTCGAGAGCATGTAGTACTAGTGTTGTAGTGAATCATGTACATGGTACACGGGCAGTTGTACAGTACTAGTGTTGTAGTGTACATGTAGTACTAGTGTTGTGGTGAATATGTAGTACTAGTGTTGTGGTGAATATGTAGTACTAGTGTCGTAGTGAACATGTAGTACTAGTGTTGTAGAGAACATGTATGTGTTGTAGTTAATATGTTGTACTAGTGTTGTAGTGAACATGTAGTACTAGTGTTGTAGTAAATATGTAGTACTAGTGTTGGAATGAATATGCAGTACAAGTGTTGTAGTGAATATGTAGTACTAGTGTTGTAGTGAATATATAGTACTAGTGTTGTAGTGAATATGTAGTACTAGTGTTGTAATGAATATGTAGTACTAGTGTTGGAGTGAATATGTAGTACTAGTGTGGTAGTGAATATGTAGTACTAGTGTTGGAATGAATATGTAGTACTAGTGTTGTAGTGAACATGTAGTACTAGTGCTGTAATGAATATGTAGTACTAGTGTTGTAGTGAACATGTAGTACTAGTGTTGTAGTAAATATGTAGTACTAGTGTTGTAATGAATATGTAGTACTAGTGTTGTAGTGAACATGTAGTACTAGTGTTGTAGTGAATATGTAGTACTAGTGTTGTAATGAATATGTAGTACGAGTGTTGTAGTGAACATGTAGTACTAGTGTTGTAATGAATATGTAGTACTAGTGTTGTAGTGAACATATAGTACTAGTGTGTAGTACTAGTGTTGTAATGAATATGTAGTACTAGTGTTGTAATGAATATGTAGTACTAGTGTTGTAGTGAACATGTAGTACTAGTGTTGTAATGAATATGTAGTACTAGTGTTGTAATGAATATGTAGTACTAGTGTTGTAGTGAATATGTAGTACTAGTGTTGTAATGCATATGTACTACTAGTGTTGTAGTGAACATGTAGTACTAGTGTTGTAGTGAACATGTAGTACTAGTGTTGTAGAGAAAATGTAGTACTAGTGTTGTAGTGAACATGCAGTACTAGTGTTGTAGTGAACATGTAGTACTAGTGTTGTAGAGAACATGTAGTACTAGTGTTGTAGTGAACATGTAGTACTAGTGTTGTAGTGAACATGTAGTACTAGTGTTGTAGAGAACATGTAGTACTAGTGTTGTAGTGAACATGCAGTACTAGTGTTGTAGTGAACATGTAGTACTAGTGTTGTAGAGAACATGTAGTACTAGTGTTGTAGTGAACATGCAGTACTAGTGTTGTAGTGAACATGTAGTACTAGTGTTGTAGAGAACATGTAGTACTAGTGTTGTAGTGAACATGCAGTACTAGTGTTGTAATGAACATGTAGTACTAGTTGTTGTAGAGAACATGTAGTACTAGTGTTGTAGTGAACATGCAGTACTAGTGTTGCAGTGAACATGTAGTACTAGTGTTGTAGAGAACATGTAGTACTAGTGTTGTAGTGAACATGCAGTACTAGTGTTGTAGTGAACATGTAGTACTAGTGTTGTAGTGAACATGTAGTACTAGTGTTGTAGTGAATATGTAGTACTAGTGCTGTAGTGAATAAGTAGTACTAGTGTTGTAGTGAACATGCAGTACTAGTGCTGTAGTGAATAGTACTAGTGTTGTAGAGAACATGTAGTACTAGTGTTGTAGAGAACATGTAGTACTAGTGTTGTAGTGAACATGCAGTACTAGTGTTGTAGTGAACATGTAGTACTAGTGTTGTAATGAATATGTAGTACTAGTGTTGTAGTGAACATATAGTACTAGTGTTGTAGTGAATATGTAGTACTAGTGTTGTAATGAATATGTAGTACTATTGTTGTAGTGAACATGTAGTACTAGTGTTGTAATGAATATGTAGTACTAGTGTTGTAATGAATATGTAGTACTAGTGTTGTAGTGAATATGTAGTACTAGTGTTGTAATGAATATGTAGTACTAGTGTTGTAGTGAACATGTAGTACTAGTGTTGTAGTGAACATGTAGTACTAGTGTTGTAGTAGAAAATGTAGTACTAGTTTGTTGAATAGTACTGTAACATGCAGTACTAGTGTTGTAGTACATGTAGTACTAGTGTTGTGAAAATGTAGTACTATATAGTAGTTACGTAGTGAACATGTAGTAGTGAACATGTATGTGTTGTAGTAGTACTAGTGTTGTAGTGAACATGTAGTACTAATAGTGTTGTAGTAAATATGTAGTACTAGTGTTGGAATGAATATGCAGTACTAGTGTTGTAGTGAACATGTAGTACTAGTGTTGTAGTGAATATGTAGTACTAGTGTTGTAGTGAATATGTAGTACTAGTGTTGTAATGAATATGTAGTACTAGTGTTGGAGTGAATATATAGTACTAGTGTGGTAGTGAATATGTAGTACTAGTGTTGGAATGAATATGTAGTACTAGTGTTGTAGTGAACATGTAGTACTCGTGCTGTAATGAATATGTAGTACTAGTGTTGTAGTGAACATGTAGTACTAGTGTTGTAGTAAATATGTAGAACTAGTGTTGTAATGAATATGTAGTACTAGTGTTGTAGTGAACATGTAGTACTAGTGTTGTAGTGAATATGTAGTACTAGTGTTGTAATGAATATGTAGTACGAGTGTTGTAATGAATATGTAGTACGAGTGTTGTAGTGAACATGTAGTACTAGTGTTGTAATGAATATGTAGTACTAGTGTTGTAGTAAATATAGTATTAGTGTGTAGTGTATAGTGTTGTAATGAATATGTAGTACTAGTGTTGTAGTGAATATGTAGTACTAGTGTTGTAGTGAATATGTAGTACTAGTGTTGTAATGAATATGTAGTACTAGTGTTGTGAATAAGTAGTACTAGTGTTGTAGAGAACATGTAGCACTAGTGTTGTAGAGAACATGTAGTACTAGTGTTGTAGTGAATATGTAGTACTAGTGTTGTAGTGAGTACTAGTGTTGTAGTGAACATGCAGTACTAGTGTTGTAGTGAACATGTAGTACTAGTGTTGTAGTGAAATGTAGTACTAGTGTTGTAGTGAATATGTAGTACTAGTGCTGTAGTAGTAATAATGTAGTACTAGTGTTGTAGTGAAATGCAGTACTAGTGCTGTAGTGACATGCAGTACTAGTGTTGTAGTGAATATGTAGTACTAGTGTTGCAGTGAACATGCAGTACTAGTGTTGTAGTGAACATGTAGTACTAGTGTTGTAGAGGAGACTTGTAGTACTAGTGTTGTAGTGAGGCATGCAGTACTAGTGTTGTAGTGAACATGTAGTACTAGTGTTGTAGGGAACATAGCCAGTACTAGTGTTGTAGTGAACATGCAGTACTAGTGTTGTAATGAACATGTAGTACTAGTTGTTGTAGAGAACATGTAGTACTAGTGTTGTAGTGAACATGCAGTACTAGTGTTGTAGTGAACATGTAGTACTAGTGTTGTAGAGAACATGTAGTACTAGTGTTGTAGTGAACATGCAGTACTAGTGTTGTAGTGAACATGTAGTACTAGTGTTGTAGTGAACATGTAGTACTAGTGTTGTAGTGAATATGTAGTACTAGTGCTGTAGTGAATAAGTAGTACTAGTGTTGTAGTGAACATGCAGTGTAGTACTAGTGATGTAGTGAATATGTGGTACTAGTGTTGTAGTGAACATGCAGTACTAGTGTTGCAGTGAATATGTAGTACTAGTGTTGTAGTGAACATGCAGTACTAGTGTTGTAGTGAATATGTAGTATTAGTGTTGTAGTGAATATGAAGTACTAGTGTTGTAGAGAAAATGTAGTACTATTGTTGTAGTGAACATGTAGTACTAGTGTTGTAGAGAACATGTAGTACTAGTGTTGTAGTGAATATGTAGTAGTAGTGTTGTAGTGAACATGTAGTACTAGTGTTATAATGAATATGAAGTACTAGTGTTGTAGAGAACATGTAGGACTATTGTTGTAGTGAATATGTAGTACTAGCGTTGTAGTCAATATGTGGTAATAGTGTTGTAGTGAATATGAAGTACTAGTGTTGTAGAGAACATGTAGGACTATTGTTGTAGTGAACATGTAGTACTAGTGTTGTAGAGAACATATAGTACTAGTGTTGTCGAGAACATGTAGTACTAGTGTTGTAGTCAATCATGTACATGGTACACGGGCAGTTGTCCAGCACTAGTGTTGTATTGTACATGTAGTACTAGTGTTGTGTTGAATATGTAGTACTAGTGTTGTAGTGAACATGTAGTACTAGTGTTGTAGTGAACATGTAGTACTAGTGTTGTAGAGAACATGTAGTACTAGTGTTGTAGTCAATCATGTACATGGTACACGGGCAGTTGTACAGTACTAGTGTTGTAGTGTACATGTAGTACTAGTGTTGTGGTGAATATGTAGTACTAGTGTTGTACTGAACATGTAGTATTAGTGTTGTAATGAATATGTAGTATTAGTGTTGTAGTGAACATGTAGTACTAGTGTTGTAGTGAACATGTAGTACTAGTGTTGTAGAGAACATGTAGCGCTAGTGTTGTAATGAATATGTAGTACTAGTGTTGTAGTGAATATGTAGTACTAGTGTTGTAGTGAATATGAAGTACTAGTGTTGTAGAGAACATGTAGTACTAGTGTTGGAGTGAAAATGTAGTATTAGTGTTGTAGTGAATATGTAGTACTAGTGTTGTAGTGAATATGTAGTAGTAGTGTTGTAGTGAATATGAAGTACTAGTGTTGTAGAGAACATGTAGTACTAGTGTTGTAATGAATATTTGGTCCTCGTGTTGTAGTGAATATGTAGTAGTAGTGTTGTAGAGAACATGTAGTACTAGTGTTGTAGTGAATATGTAGTAGTAGTGTTGTAGTGAATATGTAGTACTAGTGTTGTAGAGAACATGTAGTACTAGTGTTGTAATGAATATGTGGTACTAGTGTTGTAGTGAATATGTAGTACTAGTGTTGTAGAGAACATGTAGTACTAGTGTTGTAGTGAACATGTAGTACTAGTGTTGTAGTAAACATGTAGTACTAGTGTTGTAGAGAACATGTAGCACTAGTGTTGTAGTGAACATGTAGTACTAGTGTTGTAGTGAACATGTAGTACTAGTGTTATAGTGAATATGTAGTACTAGTGTTGTAGTGAATATGTAGTACTAGCGTTGTAGTCAATATGTGGTACTAGTGTTGTAGTGAATATGTAGTACTAGTGTTGTAGAGAACATGTAGTACTCGTGTTGTAGTGAACATGTAGCATTAGTGTTGTAGTGAATATGTAGTACTAGTGTTGTATTGAGCATGCAGTACTAGTGTTGTAAAGAACATGTAGTACTAGTGTTGTTGTGAATATGTAGTACTAGTGTTGTAGTGAACATGCAGTACTAGTGTTGTAGTGAATATGTATTACTACTGTTGTAGTGAATAAGTAGTATTAGTGTTGTAGTGAATATGTAGTACTATTGTTGTAGTGAACGTGTAGTACTAATGTTGTAGTGAATCATGTAGTACTAATGAAGTAAAGTGAGTTGGCAAGAGTGTAATTAAGGGCCGTGTTGTTCATGCTGCCCAAGTCCCCACAATTTCTGCTTCATAATGTTGGTTATTCTTTGTTTAGTCTGATGATGCTGTAAAGTGTGTGTAGGGGTGGCAGAGAGAGGGCGGCTGGTAAATAGACAGGCATACGAGAGAGAGAGAGAGAGAGAGAGAGAGAGAGCATTGCTTCCAAACAGAAGACAAACAGAAAAAATAGACAGATAGAGAAAACGAAATATTAATAAACAGACAGTGAGACAGACAGCTAATACATATACAGTAGGCTCTCGCCAATAACGTTTAATAGATGCCTGAAAAACGCCGTCATTAGCGAAAACGTTATTTGTGTGACATTAAAACACATGGAAAAAGGGTTTATTGGTGCTGCCGCCCCAAGAATTTCTCCCACATTTTCCCCTTAGAAACCCTCCTAACACTTTTTGTTCACTGAAATAAAAAGAATTGTTATTCAATCATCAAAAGAAAGAGTTTGAGTAATATATCACTTAGCCTGGGGGAGTTTTTGAGGTGTTTTGTGTGATGATTGTTCGGTATCTGAGGGCCGCTAACACTTGCACTGCCTTTCATTCTACAAGCTAAGCATTTCACAAGGAAATGATCTGTTATCACTAACAACCTGTTTCTATCACTTTTATCATTCATAGCTCGCCTCGCATTTCCATCACTACCGAAATATTTCTTATCCAGTGCAATACTCTTCTTGGTCTCCTCTAAGTTCTTCTTAATATTTCGCAGTGTAGACTCAGGACAGTTCAATTTCCTCACAATATCAATGTTCCGTGCACCACTTTCAGTGAGCTCAACAATCTGTTCTTTATCCTTGACCGAGTAGGAATGTCTCACCCCTCCAGCCTCCCTACACTCTGACCCTTCTCAACCCCCGCATTACCCTGCCACCCACTCACACATCGGCTCTAGTCCTCCACCGGCCTCCCTCTTTCCCTAGCTGGTGAATGCTTCGGATTGAAGATTCGATACTCCCCGAGTTCACACCACACAGAAAGGGTGCATTAACAACGCTGATTGTAATTGTTGGAAGTGGAAAAGAATGTACAGTCGCCAGCAAATGTCCTGTCACCTCTCCTGCCGTTCCACGAATCCCGAAATTCTCTCTCGTGAACCTAAGCAGTAGACCCTGATGCTTTATTCTGTCCACGGCTGCTTCGGCTTCGCGAGTCTAAACCTCGGGGTTCGTGGAGCAGCAGGAGAGGCGACAGGACATTTGCTGGCGACTGTACATGCACAGTATGTGTATTTACCTTAATGTGTCCATATTAGAGAGTTTGGTCTATTATATCGAGGTTCGTTAGATGCGAAACCTCTTTTTAACAAACTACCCGTTTGACTGATGTCCGTTAAATGAAGGTTTTTCTATATCATGAATAGTAAAAAATATTGAAATGGATTGTAAATAAAAAATATTCAATAAAGATTGTAATAACTACCCCGACTTTTCTCCGACCCCATATCATGTTTGTAAAGGCCTGGAACTAAGGGATATGAATCCCTTGCCAGCCTAATGAGGATCTTATAAGAGGAAAGTCAAGAACCATGGTTTTCTGAGGGATAACAAACAACCTTTCGAGATTGACATTTTACTTTTAAAAAGAACACAAACCCTGATATCACCACACAAATATCAAAAACACGGGCGTCAAAACAATTATGCGAGAGAATCAAAACAATTAATGGAGTCAAAACAATAAAGGAATCAAACAATTAATGGAGTCAACGATTACTGGAGTCAAACAATTAATGAGAATCAAACAATTAAGAGAATTAAACAATTAATAGAATCAAACAATTACGGGAGTCAAACAATTAATGGAATCAAACAATGAACAGGTATTTCCTACGGCGGCGGCCCTGGAGAAGGTTCTGGAAAGCAGTGATCCACTCTCAGGGGGAAGGTCAAGTCAGCTTCCTTACTAGGCGTCGGCGTTGGCAGGCGAGGTCTTGTTTCACAGGAGAAATACCGGGGCACAGACGGTGGAGATGATGTGGCAGCCGCTGTAGTAGCCGGGGTAGGTGTCCAGAGTTTGGCAGTCAATTTGTGAAGGTCTGGGGATTCAGCCCACGAGCCCAGGACACATCGGAAGAGAACACAACCAGAATTTGAACGAGCAGGTGGGAAGTGCAGCGGTGGTGCTAGTGTCTGGGGTATCACGAGGCAGCAGTGACCTCACCTCCGTCTACACCCCCAAGTGGGCGGCAACCGTCCTGCTCGTTACAGCCCTGACAATGTTGTCTTTGCACGCTTAGTGAGCTTCAACCCCCTCTTTAAAGAGGATTTAGCTTTGTGTCTTTT
>NW_024711987.1:0-34020 GCF_018991925.1 Homarus americanus | reverse complement strand
GGGGCTACGTATTGCTAGCATCAGAGGTGCACTCTAGGAGTGTCGGAGGTACCACGGAGTGTCGAGGAGTACCTGGGAGGTCAGAGGCACCTGAGAGTGTCAGAGGTGTACCTGGAAGTGTCAGAGGTGTAATTGGGGAATGTCAGGTGTGCCTGGGAGAGTCTGAGGCCTGGGAGGCTGGGGGTACCTGGGAGTGTCAGGGGGTGTACCTGGGAGCGTTGGTGTACATGGGAGGTCAGAGGTGTACCTGGGAGTGCTGGGAGGTGTACCTGGGAGGCCAGAGTTTACCTAGGAGTCAAAGGAGTACCTGGGAGTTTGCTAGGAGGTGTACCTGAGGAGTCTGGGGGTGATGTGAGAGGCCAGAGGCACCTGAGAGCACAGAGGTACCTGGGAGTGTCAGGGGAGGTGTACTGGAGAAGCCGGGGCAGAACCTGGAGGTGTCGAGGTGCACCTGGGAGCATCAAAGGTGTACCTGGGAGGTCAGGGGTGTACCTGGGAGGTCAGGGGTGTAACTGGGAGTGTCGGAGGTAACAGGGAGCGTCAGAGGTGCACCTGGGAGGTCAGAGGTGTACCTGGGAGGTCAAAGCTGTACCTGGGAGGTCAGAGGAGCACTGGGAGTGTCAGAGAGCACCTGGGAGGCCAGGAGGAGTACCTGGGAGGCCAGGGGTGTACCTGGGAGGCTGGGAGGTGTACCTGGGAGTGTCTGAGGTACCTGGAGTGGGCTGAGGTGTTCCCAGGAGTGTCAGAGGAGAACCAGGGGTGTTGTAAGAGGTGTGGCCTGGGAGGCTGGGAGGTACCTGGGAGTGCCGGGAGGTACCAGGAAGGTAGGTGTACCTGGGAGGCTGGGGAGGCACCAGGGCGGTCAGAGGAGTCCTGGAAGTTCAGCGGTGTACCTGGGAGTGCCGGATGTACATGGAGTATCAGAGGCACGTGGGACTATCGGAGGTGCACTAAAATGAGTGTACCTGGGAGTGTCAGGCGTACCTGGGACAATCGAGTGTACCTGGGGGCACGGAGATGGGCCTGGAGCAAGTCGGAGGTACCTGGAGCATCAGTATCTGGGAGTCTCAGGTACCTGGGAGGCCAGGTGTAACTGAGAGTGGCGGAGGAGTACTGGAGTGTCAGAGGTAACTGGGAGCATGAGGTGTAACTGGGAGCATCAGAGGTACTGGGAGTGTCAGTGGTGTACCTGGGAGGTCAGGAGGTGTTCCTGGAGAGTGTCAGAGGTGTTCTGAGAGTGTCAGAGGTGTACCTGGGAGTATCAGGTACGGAGGCTGTGGTCCCCTGGGAGGTCAGTGGTGCCTGGGAGCAGCAGAGGTGTACCAGTTAGTGTCAGAGGTGTACCTGGGAGTGTCAGAGGTACCAGGAGTGTCAGAGGTACCTGGGAGTGTCAGATGTGTACCTGGGAGTATCAGAGGTGTACCAGGGAGTGTTAGAGGTACCTGGGAGGTCAGAAGTGTACCTGGGACTATCGGAGGTGTACCTAGGTGTATGGGAGGTACTCGGGAGTGTCAGAGATGTACCTGGGAGGCATCAGATGTGTATCTGGGAGCCAGGGTGTACTGGGAGTGTCAGGGGGTGTACTGGGAGGCCGGGAGGTGAAACTGGGAGGTTGGTGTAACTGGGAGCATCAGAGTGTACCTGGGAGTGCCAGTGGTGTACCTGGGAGTGTCAGAGGTACCTGGAGTGGCTTGGGAGATGTACCTGGGAGTGTCGGAGGTGTTCCTGAGAGTGTCAGAGGTGCAACTGCATCAGAGGTACCTGGGAGGTCAGAAGAACCTGGGAGGCCAGTGGGTGTACCTGGGAGTGTCAGAGGTACCTGGGAGCACGGAAGTGTTCTTGAGAGTGTCAGAGATGTACCTGGGAACATCAGGAGGTGCACCTGGGAGTGCTGGGGGTGTACCTGGGAGCAGTGGGGTACCTGATGTCAGGGACTGGGAGGGTCAGAGGTGTAAGTGGGAGTGTCTGGAGGTGTACCTGGGAGGTCAGAGGTGTACCAGGGAGTATCAGAGGTACCTAGGAGGCAAGCCGGAGGTACCACGGAGTGTCAGAGTGAGCCTGGGAGGTCAGAGGTACCTGAGAGTGTCAGAGGTGTAACCTGGAAGTGCTGGGAGGTGTACCTGGGAATGTCAGGGGTGTACCTGGGAGTGTCTGAGGTGTACCTGGGAGGCCAGGGTGTAACGGGAGGCCAGAGGTGTACCTGGGAGGTTGCTGGTGCACATGGGAGTGTCAGAGGTGTACCTGGGAGTCAGAGGTACCTGGGAGGTCAGAGGAGTACCTGGGAGCGTCAAAGGAGTACCTGGGAGTGTCAGAGGTGTACCTGATAGTGTCAGGGGTACTTGAGGAGTGTCAGGTGTACCTGGGAGTGCCGAGGTACCTGGGAGGTCAGAGGTGGGAGTGTCAAAGGTGATCCTGGAGGTGCCAGGAGGTACCTGGGAGCATCAGGTGTACCTGGGCTGTCAGGTACTCTGGGAGTGTCAGGGGTGTAACTGGGAGGCCGGAGGTGTAACTGGGAGGTCGGAGGTAACTGGGAGGCCAGAGGTGTAACTGGGAGCCAGAGGTGTACCTGGAGGCTGTGCTGTACCTGGGAGTGCTCAGAGGAGCACCTGGGAGGCCAGAGGAGCACCTGGGAGTGCAGGTGTACCTGGAGTGTCAGGGGTGTACCTGGGAGGTCAGGAGGTACCTGGGAGTGTCTGAGGTGCACCTGGGAGTGGCTGAGGTACCAGGAGGCCAGAGGAGAACCAGGGTGTGTAAGAGGTGTACCTGGGAGGTCAGGAGGTGTACCTGGGAGTGTCAGGGAGGTGTACCAGGAAGTGTCAGGGGTGTACCTGGGAGTGTTGGGAGGTGCACCAGGGCGTGCTGGGGAGAGTACCTGGGAGGCTGCTGTGTACCTGGGAGTGTCGGATGTGGTACCTGGGAGTATCAGAGGTGCATGGGACTATCGAGGTTTCACCTGGGGTAGCGGAGTAATGGGAGGTTGGGGGTGTACCTGGGAGTGTCAGAGGTGTACCTGGGAGTGTTGAAGTGTTCCCTAGAGCAGAGGTGTACCTGGGAGGCTGGGAGGTACCTGAGAGTGTCAGAGTACCTGGGAGTATCAGAGGTGACCTGGGAGGTCAGTGGTGTTCCTGGGAGTGGCCAGAGGTACCTGGGAGACAGGGGAGGTGTACCTGGGAGGCAAGCGTGGAGGTTCCTGAGGAGGGTGGGAGATGTACCTGGGAGTGTCTGGGGTGTACCTGGGAGTTTCAGAGGTTTAACTGGAAGTGTCTGGGGGTGTACCTGGGAGCACAGAGGCACCTGAGTGTCAGGGGTGTAACTGGAGCATCAGAGGTGCCTGGAAGGTCAGTGTGGTACCTGGGAAGTGTCAGAGGTGTACCTGGGAGTGTCAGAGGTAGTCCTGAGTGTGTCAGAGGTGTTCCTTGAGAGCATCGAGGTACCTGGGAGCATCAGGAGGTGTACCTGGGAGTGTCAGGGAGGCATCTGGGAGCAGCCAGATGTGTCCTGGGAGTGTCTGGGGTGCACTTGGGAGTGTCTGAGGTGTACCTGGGAATGTCAGAGTACCTGGAGGGTCAGAGGTGTACCTGGGAGGTTCTGTACCTGGGAGTGTCAGAGGTGCACTGGAGTGTCTGGGGTGTACCTGGGAGGTCAGACATGTACCTGGGAGTGCCTGGGGTGTACCTGGGAGGTCAGAGGTTTACCTGGGAGTGTCTGGGGTGCACTTGAGGCCAGAGGTGACCTGGAGTGTCAGAGGAGCACCTGGGAGTGTCAGAGGTGTACCTGGAGTGCCGGAGGCCGAGAGTGCCAGAGGTGTCACTGGGAGGTCAGCGTGCCTGGGAGTGTCAGGAGGTGCACTGGAGTGTCTGGGGTGCACCTGGGAGTGTCTGAGGTGTACCTGGGAGCTGTGGAGAAGCACCTGGGAGTGTTCAGAGTACCTGGAGTGCCTGGGGTGTACCTGGAGTGTGAGAGGTACTTGGGAGGCTGGGAGGTGTACCTGGGAGGCCAGGTGTACTCGTGCCAGAGGTGTACCTGGGAGTGTCTGGGGCCTGGGAGTGTCAGGGGTGTACCTGGGAGGCCTGAGGTGTACCTGGAGGTAGCTGAGGAGCACATGGGAATGTCAGAGGTGTACCCGGGAATGCAGAGGTGCATGTGGAGCATGGAGGTTACCTGGGAGGCCGAGGTGTGCACTGGGAGGTCAGAGGTGTACCAGGAATGCCGTGAGTACCTGGGAGGCTGGGAGGTGTTCCTGGGAGGCCAGAGGTGTACCTGGGAGGCCAGGAGATGCAACTGCGAGTGTCATAGGGGTGTACCTGGGAGGTGGAGAACTGTACCTGGGAGGCCAGAGGTAATGGGAGGTCGGAGGTGTACCTAGAGCTGGGAGGCGTACCTGGGAGTGTCAGGCGGGTGTACCTGGGAGGCCTGAGGTGTACCTGGGAGCATGGATGTGTACCTGGGAGTGCCTGAGGTACCTGGGAGGTCGGATGTACCTGGAGGCCAGAGGTAGGCAGGGGAGTGTTAGAGGTACTTGGGAGGTCAGGTGAACCAGGAGTGTGTCAAAGGAGTACCTGGGAGGCCAGAGGTACCTGGTAGTGTGAGTGGTGTACCTGGGAGTCAGAGGTGTACCTGTAGTGTCGGAGGTGTTCCTGAGAGTGTCAGAGGTGTACCTGGGAGTGTCAGGTGTACCTGGGAGTGTCAGAGGTACCTGGAGGTCAGGGGTACCTGGGAGTGCCAGAGGTGTACCTGGGAGTGTCTGAGGTGTATCCTGAGTGTCTGAGGTGTATCTGGGAGGCCAAGAGGAGAAACCAGGAGTGGGGTGAGGTGGGAGGCCAGAGGTGTACCAGTTAGTGTCAGAGGTGTACCTGGGAGGCCAGATGTGTACCTGGGAGGTCAGGGGTGTACCAGGAGAGTGGGAGGAGCATGGGAGTGTCAGGGTTGTACCTGGGAGTGTCGGATGTGTACCTGGGAGATCAGAGGTGTACCAGGGAGGCAGAGGTGTACCTGGGAGGCCAGAATTGTACCTGGGACTACGGAGGTGTACCTGGGGTATCGGATGTACCTGGGAGGTCAGAGGTGTACCTGGGAGTGCAGAGGTGCACCTGGGAGTATCAGAGGTGTATCTGGGAGTGTCAGGTGTACTGGGAGTGTCAGGTGTGACCTGGGAGTCAGGGGTTTACCTGGGAGTGTCAGGTGTAACTGGGAGGCCGAGGTGTAACTGGGAGTATCAGGAGGTGTACCTGGGAGTGTCAGTGGTGTACCTGGGAGTGCTCGGAGAGGTGTACCTGGGAGTGTCAGATGTACCTGGTGTCGGAGGTGTTCCGAGAGTGTCAGAGGTGTAACTGGGAGTGCCTGGAGGTACCTGGGAGTGCCAGGGAGGTACCTGGGAGGCCAGAGGTGTACCTGGGAGTGTCAGGAGGTGTACCGTAGGAGTGTCGGGAGGTGCCTGGGAGTGTCAGTGGTGTACCTGGGAGTGCCAGAGGTGTACCTGGGAGGCCAGGGAGATTTACCTGGGAGTGTCGGAGGTGTTCCTGAGAGCAAGTCAGAGGTGTAACTGGGAGCATCAGAGGCACCTGGGAGTGTCAGTGGTGTACCTGGGAGGCCTGGGTGGTGTACCTGGGAGGACAGAGGTGACCTGGGAGTACGGGAGGTGTTCCTGAGAGTGTAGGAGATGTACCTGGGAGTATCAGAGGTGTACCTGGGAGTGTCAGGGTGTACCTGAGAGTCAGAGGTGTACCGGGAGTATCAGAGGTGTACCTAGGGATGTCGGAGGTACCACGGAGGTCGAGGAGTACTCTGGGAGGCTGGGAGGTACCTGGGAATGTGGGTGTACCTGGGAGTGTCTGAGGTACCTGGAGTGTTGGTTGGTGTACCTGAGGGCACAGTACATGGGAGTGCCAGAGGTGTACCTGGGAGTGTCAGAGGTGTACCTGGGAGGCCAGAGGAGTACCTGGGAGCGTCAAGGAGTACCTGGGAGGTCAGAGGTGTACCTGGATAGTGTCAAGTGGTGGCTTTGAGAGGCTGGGAGGTGTACCTGAGAGTGTCAAAGGTGTACCTGGGAGTGCTGGGAGGTGTACCTGGAGTGTCAAAGGAAACCTGGAGGTGGCGATGTGCCCGGAGTATCAAAGGTGTACCTGGGAGTGTCAGGGGTGTACTTGGAGGTGTCAGGGTGTAACTGGAGTAGCTGGAGTGTAACTGGGAGGTCAGAGGTGTACCTGGGAGGTCAGAGGTGTACCTGGGAGTGTCAAGCTGTACCTGGGAGGTCAGAGGAGCACATGGGAGTGTCGAGGAGCACCTGGGAGTGTCAGGGTGTACCTGGGAGTGCTGGGGGTGTACCTGGGAGTGTCAGAGGTACCTGGGAGTGTCAGAGGTGTACCTGGGAGTGGCTGGAGGTACCAGGAGTGTCAGAGGAGAACCAGGGTGTGTAAGAGGTGTACTGGGAGCACAGAGGTGTACCTGGAGTGTCAGAGTACCAGGGCGTGTCAGAGGAGTACCTGGGAGGTCATGGTACCTGAGAGTGGATGTGTACCTGGGAGCATCAGAGGTGCATGTGGGACTATCGGAGGTGTACCTGGGGGTATCGGAGGTACCTGGGAGTGTCAGAAGTGTACCTGGGACAACTGAGTGTACCTGGGAGTGTCGGAGGTGTATCTGGGAGTCTCAGGGATGGGGTCAGGGTGTAACTGAGAGTGTCGGAGGAGCACATTGGGAGTGTGTAACTGGGAGGCCAGAGGTGTAACTGGGAGTATCAGAGGTGCACCTGGGAGTGTCAGTGCAGGCACTGGGAGTGTCAGAGGCACCTGGGAGGTCAGAGGTGCCTGGAGAGCAGAGGTGACCTGGGAGTGTCTGAGGTGTTCCTGGAGAGTGTCAGAGGTGTTCCTGAGAGTGTCAGGAGGTGTACCTGGGAGTATCAGGAGGTGTACCTGGGAGTGTCAGGTGGTGTCCCTGGAGTGCTGGGAGGTGACCTGGGAGGTTAGGAGGTGACCTGGGAGTAATGTGGGAAGTGTCTTTGAGAGTGTCAGAGATGTACCGAGTGCCTGGGGTACCTGGGAGGCCAGAGGTTTAACTGGGAGTGTTGGGGTGTACCTGGGAGTGTCAGAGGTGTACCTGGGAGTGTTGGGGTGAAGATATCAGAGGTACCTGGAAGGCTGTGGTGTACCTGGAAGTGTCAGAGGTGACCTGGGAGGCCGAGGTGTTCCTGAGAGTGTCAGAGGGAACGAGAGTATCAGAGGTGCACCTGGAGCATCAGAGGTACCTGGAGTGTCAGTGGTGTCCCTGGGAGTGCAGAGGTACCTGGGAGTGCCGGAGGTGTCTTGGAGGGTGTGCAGGTGTACCTGGGAGGTCAGAGGTGCACCTGGGAGCATCAGTGGTGTACCTGGGAGCGTCAGAGGTGCCTGGGAGTGTCAGGAGGTACCTAGGGAGTGTCGGAGGCACCTGGGAGGTCGGAGATGTTCCTGAGAGTGTCAGAGTGAACCTGGGAGTGTCAGAGGTGTACCTGGGAGTGCTCAGATGTGTACCTGGGAGTGTTCGAAGTGTACCTGGGAGGTCAGGGAGTACCTGGGAGTCGTTGGGAGGCACCTGGGATTGTCTGTGTACTCGAGTGCCAGAGGTGACTTGGGAGTGTCAGAGATGTACCTGGTAGTGTCAGAGGTGTACCTGGGAGCAATGGAGGTGTTCCTGAGAGTGTCAAAGTGTACCTGGAGTGTCAGAGGTACCTGGGAGTGCTAGAGGTGTACCTGGGAGTGTCTGGGTGTACCTGGGAGTGTCTGAGGTTTACCTGGAAGTGTCAGGAGAAGTACCTGGGAGGTCAGATGCACCTGGGAGTGTATGGGTTGTAATTCTCGGAGGTCAGAGAGGTGCACTTGGGAGTGGTCAGAGGTGCCTGGGAGTGTCAGGGGTGTCTTGGCGTGTCAGAGGTACCTGGGAGGTCTGGGGTGTACCTGGGAGGTCAGGGGTGTACCTGGGAGGCCTGAGGTGTACCTGGGAGGTGCCGAGGAGTACCTGGGAATGCTGGGAGGTGTACCTGGGAATGTCAGCGGTGTACCTGGGAGTGTCAGAGGTGTACCTGGGAGTGTCAGGGGTGTACCTGGAGTGTCAGAGGTGTACCTGGGAGTGCCTGAGGTGCATCTGGTGCCAGGGTCTGGGAGTGTCGGGGAAGAGGAGAACCAGGGAGGCAAGAGGTGTACCTGGGAGTGCCAGAGGTGTACCAGCAGTGTCAGAGGTGTGGGAGGCCGGATGTACCTGGGAGGTCAGAGGTGTACCAGGAGTGCAGAGGTGTACTTGGGAGTGTCAGAAGTGTACCTGGGACCATCGGAGGTGCACCTGGGGTGCATCGGATGTGTACCTGGGAGGCCATGAGGTGCACCTGGGAGTGTCAGAGTGTACCTGAGCATAAGGTATCTGGGAGTGTCAGAGGTGCACCTGGGAGGCCAGGGGTGTACCTGGGAGAATGGATGTGTACCTGGGAGCATCAGAGGTACCAGGGAGTGTTAGAGGTGTACTTGGGAGTGCTGGAAGTGTACCTGGGACCACGGAGGTGTACCTGGGTGTAATGGTGTACCTGGGAGGCCGAGGAATGGGAGTGTCAGGTACCTGGGAGTGTAAGAGGTGTATCTGGAGTGTCAGGGGTGTACCTGGGAGTGTTAGGTGTACCTGGGAGGCTGGAGGTGTAACTGGGAGTAGCCGGAGGTGAAACTGGGAGTGTCAGAGGTGCACTGGGAGCATCAGAGGTGTACCTGGGAGATGTCAGTGGTGTAGCCTGGGAGTGCAGAGGTGCACCTGAGTGTCAGATGTACCTGGCAGTGTCGGAGGTGTTCCTGGAGTGTCAGAGGTGCAACTGGGAGCATCAGAGGTGCACCTGGGAGGTCAGTGGTGTACCTGGGAGGCTGAGGTGCACCTGGGAGGTCAGAGGTGTACCTAGGGAGGTCGGAGGTGTGGGAGGCCGGGAGATGTACTTGAGAGTGTCGATGAACCTGGGAGTGTCAGAGATGTACCTGGGAGTGCCAGATGTACCTGGGAGCCTGAAGTGTACCTGGGAGGTCAGGAGTACCTGGGAGTGTCAGAGGTGACCTGGGATTGACAGGGTGTACCGGAGTGCTAGGAGGTGTCTGGGGAGGTCAGAGATGTACCTGGTAGTGTCAGAGGTGTACCTGGGAGTGTCGGAGGTGTTCGAGAGTCAAAGGTGTACCTGGGAGTCAGGAGGTGCACCTGGGGAGGTCAGAGGTGTCCTGGGAGTGTCTGGGTACCTGGAGTGTCTGAGGCCTGAAGTGTCAGAGGTGTGCCTGGGAGTGTCAGGGGTGCCCTGGCAGTGTCAGAGGTGTACCTGGGTGTGTCTGGGGTACCTGGAGTGCCAGGTGTACCTGGGAGTGTCTGAGGTACCTGGGAGGTGTCAGAGGAGCACTGGGAATGTCAGAGGCAAAATGGGAATGTCAGAGGTGTACCTGGGAGTGCCGGAGGTGTACCTGGGAGTGTCGGAGGTGTACCTGGGAGGTCAGAGGTACCAGGGAATGTCAGGGAGCACGGGAGGCCAGAGGTGTACCTGGGAGGTCACAGAGGTGTAACTGGAGGCCAGAGGTTGAGAACACCTGGAGTCAAAGTACCTGGGAGGCCGGTGTACCTGGAGAGAGTCAGAGTGTACCTGGGAGGCAACCTGGGAGGTCTGAGGTGCCTGGGAGTGTCGGATGTGTACCTGGGAGTGTCAGAGGTAGTGAGGGAGTGTTAGAGGCACCTGGGAGGCACCTGGGAGTGTCAGAGGTGTACCTGGGAGTGTCTGGGGTAACCTGGAGTGTCTGAGGTATCTGGGAGTGCTGGTTGTACCTGGGAGGTCAGAGATGCATCCTAGTGTCAGGAGGTGTACCTGGGAGTGTGAGGTCTGAGACAGAGGTGTACCTGGGAGTGCCAGAGGTGGCCTGGGAGTGTCAAGTGTATCTGGGAGTGTCTGGGAGGCACTGGGAGCACTGAGGTTTGCCTGAAGTGTCAGAGAAGCAACTGGGAGGTCAGAGGTGTACCTGGGACAAGGTGTACTCGGAGGTCAGAGGTACGGAGTGTCAGGAGGTGTACCTGGGAGTGTCAAGGGTACCAAGCAAGAGGTGTAATGGGAGGTCTGGGGTACCTGGGAGGTCAGGGGTGTACCTGGGAGTGTCTGAGGTGTACCTGGGAGGTGTCAGAGGAGTACCTGGAATGTCAGAGGTACCTGGGAATGTCGAGAGGTACCTGGGAGTGTCGGAGGTGTACCTGGGAGTGTCGGAGGTGTACCTGGGAGTGTCAGGAGGTACCTGGGAGGCGAGGGGGGGAGGCAGAGGAAATGATTGCAGGTGAACCAGGAGTGCTCAGAGAGCACCTGGGAGCTGTCACAGCAACGGGAGGCATGGCAGAGCAGTACCTGGGAGTGTCAGAGTGTACCTGGGAGTGTCAGAGGTGTACCTGGGAGTGTCAAGTGTACCTGGGAGTGTCAGGGTGTACCTGGGAGTGCAGAGGCACCTGGGAGTGTCAGGGTGTACCTGGGAGTGCTGAGGTGTACCTGGGAGGTCAGAGATGTACCTGGTAGTGTCGAGAGGTGTACCTGGGAGCGCCGGAGGTGTGCCCGTGAGTGTCAGAGGTGTACCTGAGCACAGAGGTGCAACGGGAGGCCAGAGGTGTACCTGGGAGTGTCAGAGGTGTACCTGGGAGTGTCAGGAAATGGGAGTGTCAGAGGTGACTGGGAGTGTCAGAGGTGTCCTGGGAGGCCAGGTGTACCAGGGAGTGTCAGAGGAATACGTGGGAGTCAGGTGTACCTGGGAGTGTCGGATGTGGCACCTGGGAGTATCAGAGGTGTACCAGGAGCAGTTAGAGGTACCTGGGAGGTCAGAAGTGCACTGGGACGGAGGTGCACCTGGGTGCATCGGATGGCACCTGGGAGGTCAGAGGTGCACCTGGAATGAGGTGTACCTGGGAGCATCAGAGGTGTATCTGGGAGGTCAGGGGTGTACCTGGGAGGTGAGGGTAACTGGAGCAATGGAGGTGAAACTGGGAGTGTCAGAGGTGTAACTGGGAGGCCCAGAGGTACCTGGGAGTGCCAGCAGTAATGGGAGTGTCAGAGGTGTACTGGGAGGTTGGTGAGATGTACCTGGAGCATGGAGGTAACGGAGAGCATGGAGGTGTAACTGGGAGTATCGAGAGGTGACCTGGGAGGCAGAGATTTCAGAGAGCCGAGGTGTACCTGGGAGTGTTGGGGAGGTACCTGGGAGCAAGCCGGAGGTGGGAGGTCGGAGATGTTCCTGAGAGTGTCGGAGAGTGAACTGGGAGGGTGAGGCAGTCAGAGTACCTGGGAGTGTCTGAGGTGTACCTGGGAGTGTCTGGTTGTACCTGGGAGGTCAGAGATGCACCTGGGAGGTCAGAGGTGTACCTGGGAGTGTTGGAGGTGCTGGGAGTGTCAGAAGTTAGGAGTGTTAGAGGTGTACCTGGGAGTGTCAGGAAGTGTACCTGGGAGTGTCGGAGGTGTACCTGGGGTGCATCGGATGCACCTGGGAGTGTCAGAGGTGTACCTGGGAGTGTCAAAGGTACATGGGAGCAGAGGTGTATCTGGGAGCCAGAACCTGGAGTCAGGTGTACCTGGGAGGCCGAGGTGAAACTGGGAGTGTCAGAGGCAACTGGGAGCATCAGAGGTGTACCTGGGAGTGTCATGGTGACCTGGGAGTCAGATGTACCTGGGAGTGTCGGAGGTGTTCCCTGAGAGTGTCAGAGGCACTGGAGAATCAGAGGTGTACCTGGGAGTGCTGGGTGGTGTACCTGGGAGGTCGAGGCACTGGGAGGCTGGAGGTGTACCTTGGAGTGCTGGAGGTGTACTCGGAGGCCAAGGTAAGCCTGAGAGTGTCAGAGGAACCTGGGAGTGTCAGAGGTGTACCTGGAGTGTCAGGATGTGACTGGGAGGTCTCAGGTACCTGGAGGCCGAGAGTACCTGGGAGTGTCAGGAGGTGTACCTGGGATTGTCTGGGTGCACCGGAGTGTCAGAGGTGTACTGGAGCTAGAGGTACCTGGGAGGCCAGGGTGTGTACCTGGGAGGCTGAGGTACCTGGGACGGTGTACCTGGGGAGTGTCTGAGGCCATCAGGAGTGCCTGGAAGCCACCTGGGAGCACAGAGATGTACCTGGTGGCAGAGTGAATGGTGCCTGGAGGTGTTCCTGGAGAGGTCAGAGGTGTACCTGGGAGGCTGGGAGGTGACCAGTGGCCAGAGGTGTACCTGGGAGGTCTGGGTGCACCGGGAGCGTTCGAGGTACCTAAGTGTCAGAGAAGCACCTGGGAGCAAGCTGGGGAGGTGTACCTGGAGGAAGGGGGTACTGAGGTCAGAGGTGTACTGGGAGTGTCAGAGGTGTACCTGGGAGGCTCAGGGGTGTACCTGGGAGTGTCAGGGGTGTACCTGGAGTGTCAGGGTGTACCTGGGAGTGTCTGAGGCACGGGAGGCAGTCAGAGGTGCCTGGGAGTGTCAGAGGTGTACCTGGGGAATGTCAGAGGTGTACCTGGGAGTGTCGGAGGTGTACCTGGGAGCGAGGCACCTGGAGGTGACTTTCAGGAGCACTGGGAGTGTCAGAGGTGCCCCAGAGGAGGCACTGGGAGGCTGGGGAGGTGTACCTGGGAGGTTGGAGGTGCTGGGGGTGTGCCCGAGGCCAGGAGGCACTGGGAGTGTCTCGGGTGGTACCTGGGAGTGTCTGGAGGTACCTGGGAGGTCTGGTTGTAACGGGAGTGTCAGGATGTACCTGGTGTCAGAGGTGTACCTGGGAGGCCGGAGGGCCTGAGAGCCAGAGGTGGGAGCAAGCCTGGGGAGGTGTACCTGGGAGTGTCTGAGGTTTACCTGGGAGGTCAGAGAAGTACCTGGGAGTGCCAGAGAGGTGTACCTGGGAGTGAGTGTCAGAGGTGTACTTGGGAGTGTCAGGGGTGTACCTGGAGTGTCAGGGGTACCTGGGAGCGTCAGGGGTGTACCTGAGTGTCTGGGGGCACCTGGGAGGCTGAGGTGTATCTGGGAGTGTCTGGGGTGTACCAGGCGTGTCAGAGATGTACCTGGGAGTGTCAGGAGGTGTACCTGGAGTGTCGGGAGGCGTTCAGAGAGTCAAAGTGTACTGGAGTGTCAGAAGTGTACCTGGGACCACGGAGGTGACCTGGGGCATGGGAGGTACCTGGGAGTGTCAGAGGTGTACCTGGGAGGTCAGAGTATCTGGGAGTGTCAGGGGTGTACTTGGGAGTGTCTGAGGTGGTACCTGGAATGTCAGAGGAGCACCTGGAGTGTTGGGAGGTGTACCTGGGAGTGTCAGTACCTGGGAGTGTCAGAGGTGTACCTGGGAGGTCGGAAGTCAGGAGTGTCAGAGGTGCACGGAGGTCAGAGGCCTGGGAGTGTCTGGGGTACCTGGGAGGTCTGGGGGCACCGAGGTGGGGAGTGTCTGGGGGTGTCCCCGGAGTGTCAGAGGTGTACTTGGGAGGCCAGAGGTGTGCCTGTGTACCTGGCGGCCAGAGGTACTGGAGGCCAGGGGTGCACCTGGGAGGTCTGGAGGTGTACCTGGGAGGTGTCAGAGGAGGCCTGGGAAAATGCTGAGGTATCTGGGAGGCCTGAAATGTACCTGGGAGTGTCAGAGGTGCACCTGGGAGGTCAGGGTGACCTGGGAGGTCAGTGGTGCACCTGGGAGGCCAGAGGTGCACCTGGGAGGCTGGGAGGTGTTCCTGAGAGTGTCAGAGTTGTTCCCGGAGGAGTGTCAGAGGTGTACCTGGGAGTATCAGAGGTACCTGGGAGTCAGTGGTACCTGGAAAGTCAGAGGTGTACCTGGGAGTGTCAGGAGGTGCACTGGGAGGCCGGAGGTGCCCTGAGAGCATCAGGAGGTGTACCTGGGAGGCCGGGAGGTGTACCTGGGAGTGTCAGGAGGTGTACCTGAGTGTCAGGAGGAGTACCTGGGAGGTCAGAGGTGTACCGGGAGTAAGTCGGGAGGTGTTCCAGAATGGAGGTACATGGGAGCCATGGTGTACCTGGGAGTGTCAGAGGCACCTGGGAGTGTCTGGGGTACCTGGGAGCACGGAGGTGTACCCAGAGTGTCAGAGATGCACCTGGGAATGCTTCAAAGGTGCCCTGGTACCTGAATGTCAGAGGTACTTGGGAGTGTCTGAGGTGTACCTGGGAGCCAGGGTGTACCAGGCAAGGTCAGAGGTGTACCTGGGAGGTCTGGGGTACCTGGGAGTGTCAGGGTGTACCTGGGAGTGTCTGGAGGTGCACCTGGGAGGTGTCAGAGGAGTACCTGGGAGTGCTGAGGCCTGGGAGAGCTGAAATGTACCTGGGAGGTCAGAGGTACCTGGGAGGCTGGGGGTGTACCAGGGGAGTGTCAGTGGTACCTGGGAGGTGGAGGTGGGAGGCCGGTGTGCATGGGGAGTGCTGAGGTGTACCTGGGAGTGTCTGGGGTGTACCTGGGAGCTGAGGTGGGAGCAGAGACCTGGGAGGCCTGTACTGGGAGTAGCCTGGGGTACCTGAGTGTCAGAGGGCATGGGAGTGTCAGAGGTGTACCTGGGAGGCTGTCAGAGGTGTACCTGGGAGATTACAGGTATCTGGGAGGTCAGGGTGTACCTGGGAGTGCTGGGGTGTAACTGGGAGTGTCGGGGTGTAACTGGGAGTGCCGGAGGTGTAACTGAGCATCAGAGCTGTACCTGGGAGTGTCAGGGTGTTCTGAGAGTGTCAGGAGTGTATCCTGAGAGTGTCAGAGGTGCACCTGGGATTGTCAGAGTGTGACCTGGGATTGCTGGGGAGGTGTACCTGGGAGTGCCTGGGATGTGTACCTGGGAGTGTCAGAGGAGTACCTGGGAGTGTCAGAGGTACCTGGGAGTGTCTGGGGTGTACCTGGGAGTGTCAGAGGTGTACCTGGGAGCGTCAGGGTGTACCTGGAGGTGAGTGGTGCACCTGGGAGTGTCAGAGGTGTACCTGGTAGTGTGAGTGGTGTACCTGGGAGCATCAGAGGTACCTGGGAGGTCGGGGTGTACCTGGGAGTGTGAGAGAGGTGCGTGGCCAGAGGTGTACCTGAGACTGTCTGACGTGTACCTGGGAGTGTCGTGGGAGGTGTACCTGGGAGCACAGAGGCTCTGGGAGCCCAGGTGTACTGGGAGGTCAGGGGTAACTGGGAGTGTAGGGAGGTAACTGACCATCAGGTGGCCTGGGAGCATCAGAGGTACCTGGGAGGCTGAGGTACCTGGAATGTCAGGAGGTGTACCTGGGAGGTCGGAGGTTGCTGAGAGTGTCACAGAGGTACTGGAAGTGTCTGAGGTGTACCTGGAGTGTGAGAGGAGTACCTGGAGTGCTGGAGGTGTACTGGGAGTGTCTGGGGTCCGGAGCCAGGGGTGAACTTGGGGAGGCAGAGGAGTACCTGGGAGTGTGGAGGAGTACCTGGGAGCACAGAGGAGTCACCTGGGAGTGTCAGGAGGTGTATGTGGGAGAGCCAGAGAGTACCTGGGTGTCAGAGGTACCTGGGAGTGTCAGGGGTGTACCGGGAGTGTCTGTACCTGGGAGTGCTGAGGTACCTGGGAGAGCCGAGTGTACTCAGGAGCAAGCCGAGGTGTACCTGGAGGCCAGTGTGTACCTGGGAGTGTCAGAGGTACCTGGGAGGTCAGGGGTGCAGCTGGAGGTTAGAGGTACCTGGGAGTGTCAGAGGTGTACAGGTCAGGAGTGGACCTGGGAGGCGGGCAGGTACCTGGGAACAGGTACCTGGGAGTGTCGTGGAGGTGCACCTGGAGGTCAGGAGGTGTACCTGCAGTGTCAGGGGTGTACCTGGGAGCATCAGAGGTATCTGGGAGTGTGGGTGTACCTGGGAGGTTAGGGGTGTAACTGGGACAGAAGCACTGGGAGTGTCAGAGGTGTACCTGGGAGTGTTAGAGGTGTACCTGGGATGCTGAGGTACCTGGAGTGTCAGATGTGCACCTGGGAGTGTCTGGTGTACTCTGGGAGTGCTTGAGGTGTACCTGGGAGGTCAAAGGAGTACCTGGGAGGTCAGAGGTACCTGGGAGTGTCGGGGTACCTGGAGGCTGAGAGGTGTACTTGGGAGTGTCTGGGGTGTACCTGGGAGGTCAGTGTACCTGGAGGTCAGGGGTGGTACCTGGGAGTGCCAGGTGTACCTGGGAGGCCAGGTGTACCTGGGAGTGTCTGAGGTGTGCACCTGGAGGGTCAAAGGGTACCTGGGAATGTCAGGAGGTGTATCTGGGAGGTCTGAGGTGTACCTGGGAGTGCTGGAGGCACCTGGGAGCGTCGAGGGCCCAGAGGAGGTGTACCTGGAGTGAGAACTGGTACCTGGGAGTGTCGGAGGCGTACCTGGGAGCAAGTCGGAGGTGTACCTGGGGAGAGTCAGAGGTGTACCTGGAGCAGTCAGAGGTGTACCTGGGAGTGTCAGCGGTGTACCTGGGAGAGTGTGAGGTACCTGGGAGGCGAGAGGTGTGTGACTGGGAGTGTCAGAGGTGCACTTGGGAGCAAGGGTGCACTTGGGAGGCCAGAGGAGGCCTGGGAGTGTCAGGGGTACCTGGGAGTGTCAGAGGTGTACCTGGTAGTGTGAGGGTACCTGGGAGCAAGCCAAGGTGTACCTGGGAGTGTCAGGGGTGTACCTCGGGAGTGTCATAGGTGTACCTGGGAGTGTCTGAGGTGTACCTGGGAGTGTCTGAGGTACCTGGGGGTTGGAGGAAATCAGGAGGAGTGTAAGAGCCTGGGAGTGTCAGAGGTGTACCTGGGAGTGTGTTAGAGTACGTGGGAGTGTCAGGGGTGTACCTGGGAGTGTCGGCCTGGGAGTATCAGAGGTGTACGTGGGACTATCGGAGGTGTACCTGGGGGTATCGGAGGTACCTGGGAGGTTGTCGAGGTGTACCTGGAAATATTGGCAGGTGTATCTGGGAGTAAGGGGTGTACCTGGGAGTGTCAGGGGGTACCAGGGAGTGTCTGAGGTGTACCTGGGAGTATGGCAGATGTACCAGGCAATGTCAGAGGAATACCTGGGAGTGTCAGAAGTGGTACCTGGGAGAGCTGGGTGTACTTGGGAGTGTCTTAGGTTATCTGGGAGGTCAGAGGTGGTACCTGGGATTGTCAGGGGTACCAGGGAGTGTCTGAGGTACCTGGGAGTGTCTGAGGTACCTGGGAGGTGTCTGAGGTGCACCTGGGAGCGTCAGAGAACACCAGGAGGTCACAGGAGTACCTGGGAGGTGAGGTGTACCTGGGAGGTGAGAGGTGCACTGGGAGTGTCTGAGGTCACCTGGGAGAGCAGAGGTACCTGGGAGTGTGGAGAGGCACCTGGGAGGTGTGAGGTGTACCTGGGAGTGTCAGAGGTGACCTGGGAGCATCGAGTGTGCCTGGGAGTGCCAGGGTGTACCTGGGAGTGTCAGGGGTAAACTGGGAGTGTCGGAGGTGTAAGTGGGAGTGTCATGCACCTGGGAGGTCAGAGGTACCTGGAAGCGTCAGACGTGTACCAGGGAGTGTTAGAGGTGAACGAGGAAGTGTCAGGAGGAGTACCTGGGAGTGTCAGATGTACCTGGGACTGTCGGACGTACCTGGGAGTATCGGAGGTGTATCTGGGAGGTCAGAGGTGTACCTGGGAGCATCAAGGTGTATCTGGGAGGCCAGGTGTCCTGGGAGTGTCAGGTGTAACTGGGAGTGTCGGGAGGTGTAAGTCGGAGTGTCAGCTTGTACCTGGGAGTTCAGAGGTGTACCTGGACAGAGAAGTACCTGGGAGTGTTCTAATGTGGACTGTCTGGGGTGTACCCTGGAATGTCAGAGGTGTACTTGGGAGGTCAGAGGTGTACCTGGGAGTGTTGGGAGGTACCTGGAGTATCAGAGGTCTGGGAGTAAGGTGTACCTGGGAGTGTCAGGGGTGTAACTGGGAGTGTGAGGGGTACCTGGGAGTGTCAGAGGTGTTCTGGAGTGTCAGAGGTGTACCTGGATTGTCAGAGGTGTACCTGGGAGTGCTCAGATGTACCTGGGGAGTGTCTGGGGTGTGGCTGGGGAGGTTTGAGGTACCTGGAGTGTCAAAGGAGTACCTGGGAGTGTCAGAGGTGCACCTGGGAGTGTCGGGGGTACCTGGGAGTGTCAGAGGTGTACTTGGGAGTGTCTGGGGTGTACCTGGGAGGTTGGTCAGGGGTGTACCTGGGAGTGTCAGGGGTGTACCTGGGAGGTCAGGGTGTACCTGGGAGGGCAGGGGTGTACCTGGGAGTGCCTCAGGTACCTGGGAGTGGTCAGAGGGCACCACGGAATGCAACAGAGTGTATCTGGGAGTGTCTGAAATGTACCTGGGAGGTCGAGAGGTACCTGGGAGGTCGGAGGCGTGGCCTGGGAGGCGTCGGAGGTACCTGGGAGAGTCGAGGTACCTGGGAGTGTCAGAGGTGGCACCTGGGAGTGTCAGGGTGTACCTGGGAGAGGTGAGGTACCTGGGAGGCGGAGGGTGACTGGAGTGTCAGAGGTGCACTTGGGAGTGTCACAGGTGCACTTGGGAGCGTCAGAGGAGCCCTGGGAGCGTCAAAGGAGTACCTGGGAGTGTCAGAGGTGTACCTGGTAGTGTGAGTGGTGTACCTGGGAGGTCAAGGTGTACCTGGGAGGTCAGGGTGTACCTGGAGTGTTGCAGAGGTGTACCTGGGAGTGTCTGAGGTGTACCTGGGAGCGTCTGAGGTGTACCTGGGAGGTCAGAGGTGTACCTGGGAGTATCACAGGTATCTGGGAGTGCTGGGGTGCACCTGGGAGCAAGTGTGTAACTGGGAGTAAGCCGGAGGTGTCTGAGGTCAGGAGGCCTGGGAGCGTCAGGAGGTGTACCTGGAAGTGTCAGAGAAGCTACCTGGGAGGTCTGGTGTACCTGGGAGTAGCCTGGGGTGCACTCTCGAATGCCTGGTGGGAGGCGACTTGGGAGCTTCAGAGAGGTGCAATGGGAGTGTCAGAGGTGTACCTGGAGCATCAGAGGTGTATCTGGGAGTGTAAGGGGTGTACCTGGAGTGTCAGGTGTAACTGGGAGGTGAGGTGTACCTGGGAGCGTCAGAGGTGTCTTGGGAGTGTCAGGGGTGTACCTGGATTGTCAGAGGGTACCTGGGAGGTCAGATGTGTGTACCTGGGAGTGTCTGGGTGTACCTGGGAGCAGCGGAGGTACCTGGGAGTGTCAGAGCACCTGGGAGTGTCAGAGGTACCTGGGAGGTCGGGGGTGTCCTGGGAGGTTGGGGTGTACCTGGGAGTGCGTCAGGGGTGTACCTGGGAGTGTCAGGGGTGTACCTGGGAGTGTCTCAGGTGTACCTGGGAGGGTCAGAGGGGCACTCTGGGAATGTCAGAGGTGTATCTGGGAGGTCTGAAATGTACCTGAGCAGGCACCTGGGAGTGTCGGAGGCGTACCTGGGAGTGTCGGAGGTGTACCTGGGAGAGTCAGAGGCACCTGGGAGTGTCAGAGGTGTACCTGGGAGTGTCAGAGGTGTACCTGGGAGAGTGTGAGGTGTACCTGGGAGTATGAGAGGTGTGACTGGGAGTGTCACAGGTGCACTTGGGAGTGTCAGAGGAGTACCTGGGAGCGTCAAAGGAGTACCTGGGAGTGTCAGAGGTGTACCTGGTAGTGTGAGTGGTGTACCTGGGAGTGTCAAAGGTGTACCTGGGAGTGTCAGGGGTGTACCTGGAGTGTCAGAGGTGTACCTGGGAGTGTCTGAGGTGTACCTGGGAGTGTCTGAGGTGTACCTGGGAGGCCAGAGGAAAATAGGGAGAGTGTGGTGTACCTGGGGAGTGTCGGAGGTGTACCAGGAGTGTCAGGTGCACCTGGGAGTGTCAGAGGTGTACTGGTGTAACTGGGAGTGTCGGAGGTGGGAGTCGGAGTGTCAGAGGCGTACCTGGGAGGCCAGGAGGTAAAATCTGGAAGTGTCAGAGTAGGCTACCTTGGGAGGCCCTGTGTACCTGAGTGTCTGGGGTGTACCTCGGAATGCTCAGAGGTGTACTTGGGAGTAAGTCAGAGGGGACCTGGGATGCCTGAGTGTACCTTGAGTATCAGAGGTGTATCTGGGGAGTGTAAGGGTGTACCTGGGAGTGTCAGGGGTGTAACTGGGAGTGAGGGGTGTACCTGGGAGTGTCAGGAGGTGTTCCTGAGAGTGTCAGGAGGTGTACCTGTGATTGTCAGAGTGTGTACCTGGGAGTGTCAAAGATGTGTACCTGGGAGTGTCTGGGCACCTGGGAGTGTTTGAGGTGTACCCAGAGTGTCAAAGGAGTACCTGGGAGTGTCAGAGGTGTGCACCTGGGAGTGTCGGGGTGTGCACTGGGAGGTCAGGAGGTGTACTTGGGAGTGTCTGGGGTGTACCTGGGAGTGTCAGGGTGTACCTGGGAGTGTCAGGGTGTAATCTGGGAGTGTCAGGTGCACCTGGGAGTGTCTCAGGTAAAATCTGAGTGGGTCAGGAGGGCACCTGGGAACGTCAGAGGTGCATCTGGGAGTGTCTGAAATGCACCTGGGAGTGTCAGAGGTACCTGGAGTGTTCTGGAGGCGTGCACCTGGGAGGTCGGAGGTGCACCTGGGAGAGTCAGAGGTGTACCTGGGAGTGTCAGAGGTGTACCTGAGTGTCAGGCGGTGTACCTGGGAGAGTGTGGAGGTGCACCTGGGTGCAAGGAGAGGTGTGACTGGGAGTGTCACAGGTGCACTTGGGAGGCTCAGAGGAGTAACCTGGGAGTGTCAAAGGAGTACCTGGGAGTGTCAGAGGTGTACCCTGGGTGGTGTGAGTGGTGTAACTGGGAGTGCCAAGCACTGGGAGGTGGGTAACCTCGAGTGTCAGAGGTGTGTCTGGGAGTGTCTGAGGTGTACCTGGGAGTCCTGAGTCTGGGAGTGTCAGGAGTGAGCCAGGGGGGAGGTAAGGAGGTGCACCTGGGAGTGTCAGAGGTGTACCCAGGGAGGTCAGAGGTGCACCTGGGAGGCCAGAGGTGCACCCAGGGAGTGTGAGTGAGCACGTGGGAGGCCAATGGCAACTGGGAGGCCGGATGTGCACCTGGGAGTATCAGAGGTGTAATGTGGGACTGGTGGGAGGTGTACCTGGGGTATCGGAGGTACCTGGGAGGTCAGAGGTGCACCTGGAAACATCATAGGTGTATCTGGGAGGGCGGCCTGTACCTGGGAGGTCAGGGGGGTAGGGAGTGTCTGAGGTGTACCTGAGTGTCGCAGTGATGTGTTCACCCAGTGTCAGAGGAATACCTGGGAGGTCAGAAGTGGCACTGGGAGAGTTAGGGGTGTACCTGAGGTCTTAGGTCATCTGGGAGCAACAGAGGCACCTGGGATCATCAGGGCACCAGCAGGGGTCTGAGGTGAATCTGGGAGGCCTGAGGTGTACCTGGGAGGTCTGAGGTGCACCTGGGAGTGTCTGAGGTGTACCTGGGAAGGCCGGGGAGAAATACCAGGGAGTGTCACAGGAGTACCTGGGAGTGTGAGAGGTGTACCTGGGAGTGTGAGAGGTGCACCTGGGAGGCCTGAGGTGCACCTGGAGAGTTAGAGGCGTGTCTGGGAGTGTGAGAAGTGTACCTGGGAGTGTGTGAGGTGCACCTGGGAGGTCAGGAGGCCTGGGAGTATCAGAGGTAAAATTGGGAGGCCAGGGGTGTGTACCTGGGAGTGTCAGGTGTAACTGGGAGTGTCGGAGGTGTGGGCGGGGAGGCTCAAGTGTACCTGGGAGTGTCAGAGGGTAAAAACCTGGAAGGTCAGACGGCACCAGGGAGGTTAAAGGTGGAACGAGGAAGGTCAGAGGTGTACCTGGGAGTGTCAGATGTGTAAAATCTGGGACTGCTCTGGACGTGTACCTGGGGAGCATCGTGGAGGTGTGCATCTGGGAGGTCAGGAGGTGCAACCTTGGGAGCATCACAGGTGTATCTGGGAGTGCTCAGGGTGTACCTGGAGTGTCAGGTGTAAACTGGCGTCGGAGGTAAGTCGGAGTGTCAGAGGCGCACCTGGGAGTGTCGAAAAATTTGGAAGCGTCAGAGAAGCACCTGGGAGTGTCTGGGTGTACCTGGGAGTGTCTGGGGTACCTGAATGTCAGGAAAATTTTGAGAGGCTGGGAGGTGTACCTGGGAGTGTCAGAGGTGTACCTGGGAGTATCAGAGGTGTATCTGGGAGTGTAAGGGTGTGCCTGAGGCTAGGGGTGTAACTGGGAGTGTGAGGGGTGTACCTGGGAGGCTCGAGACAAAACTTGAGCGTCAGAGGTGCACCTGCACTGTCAGAGGTGCACCTGGGAGCCGTGATGTGCACTGGGAGTGTCTGGGTGCACCTGGGAGGTTTGAGGTGCAATCTGGGGGTCAAAGGAGCACCTGGGAGGTCAGAAGTGTACCTGGGAGGTCAGGTGTACCTGGGAGTGTCAGGAGGTGTAATTTGGGAGTGTCTGGGTGTACCTGGGAGTGTCAGGGGTGTACTCTGGGAGTGCCAGGGGTGTGTCTTGGGAGGCAGGGTACATGGGAGTGTCTCAGGTGTACCTGGGAGGGCTGGGGAGGGGTGCCTGAGGTGTATCTGGGGATGTCTGAAATGCACCTGGGAGGTCTGGGGAGGTGTACCTGTATGTCAGGAGGCGGCACCTGGGAGTGCTCTGGAGGTACCTGGGAGAGCCGAGGCACCTGGAGGTCAGAGGGGTGTACCTGGGAGTGTCAGCTGTGTACCTGGCGGAGGTGTACCTGGGAGCATGAGAGGTGCGGGACTGGGAGTGTCAGAGGCAATCAGAGGTCACAGGTGCACTTGAGCATCAGAGGAGTAAATCTGGGAGCACTGGGGCTGGAGCGGGTCTGGGGCGCCTGGGAGGTACCTGGGAGCGTCAAAGGAGTACCTGGGAGTGTCAGAGGTGTACCTGGTAGTGTGAGTTGTGTACCTGGGAGTGTCAAAGGTGTACCTGGGAGTGTCAGGGGTGTACCTCGGAGTGTCAGAGGTGTACCTGGGAGTGTCTGAGGTGTACCTGGGAGTGTCTGAGGTGTACCTGGGAGTGTCAGAGGAAAATAGGAGGAGTGTAAGAGGTGTACCTGGGAGTGTCAGAGGTGTACCTGGGAGTGTAAGAGGAGTACGTGGGAGTGTCAGCGGTGTACCTGGGATTGTCGGATGTGTACCTGGGAGTATCAGAGGTGTACGTGGGACTATCGGAGGTGTACCTGGGGGGTATCGGAGGTGTACCTGGGAGTGTCAGAGGTGTACCTGGAAATATCATAGGTGTATCTGGGAGTGTAAGGGTTGTACCTGGGAGTGTCAGGGGGGTACCAGGGAGTGTCTGAGGTGTCCCTGGGAGTGTCGCAGATGTACCACGCAGTGTCAGAGGAATACCTGGGAGTGTCAGAAGTGTACCTGGGAGAGTCAGGGGTGTACCTGGGAGAGTCTTAGGTTTACCTGGGAGTGTCAGAGGTGTACCTGGGATTGTCAGGGGGGTACCAAGGAGTGTCTGAGGTGTACCTGGGAGTGTCTGAGGTGTACCTGGGAGTGTCTGAGGTGTACCTGGGAGCGTTAGAGAAATACCAGGGAGTGTCACAGGAGTACCTGGGAGTGTGAGAAGTGTACCTGGGAGTGTGAGAGGTGTACCTGGGAGTGTCTGAGGTGTACCTGGGAGAGTTAGAGGTGTACCTGGGAGTGTGAGAAGTGTACCTGGGAGTGTGTGAGGTGTACCTGGGAGTGTCAGAGGTGTACCTGGGAGTATCAGAGGTGTACCTGGGAGTGTCAGGGGTGTACCTGGGAGTGTCAGGGGTGTAACTGGGAGTGTCGGAGGTGTAAGTGGGAGTGTCATGCGTACCTGGGAGTGTCAGAGGTGTACCTGGAAGTGTCAGACGTGTACCAGGGAGTGTTAAAGGTGAACGAGGAAGTGTCAGAGGAGTACCTGGGAGTGTCAGATGTGTACCTGGGACTGTCGGACGTGTACCTGTGAGTATCGGAGGTGTATCTGGGAGTGTCAGAGGTGTACCTGGGAGTATCACAGGTGTATCTGGGAGTGTCAGGGGTGTACCTGGGAGTGTCAGGGGTGTAACTGGGAGTGTCGGAGGTGTAAGTCGGAGTGTCAAAGGCGTACCTGGGAGTGTCAGAGGTGTACCTGGAAGTGTCAGAGAAGTACCTGGGAGTGTCTGGGGTGTACCTAGGACTGTCTGGGGTGTACCTCGGAATGTCAGAGGTGTACTTGGGAGTGTCAGAGGTGTACCTGGGAGTGTCAGAGGTGTACCTGGGAGTATCAGAGGTGTATCTGGGAGTGTAAGGGGTGTACCTGGGAGTGTCAGGGGTGTAACTGGGAGTGTGAGGGGTGTACCTGGGAGTGTCAGAGGTGTTCCTGAGAGTGTCAGAGGTGTACCTGTGATTGTCAGAGGTGTACCTGGGAGTGTCAGATGTGTACCTGGGAGTGTCTGGGGTGTACCTGGGAGCAAGTTTGAGGTGTACCTGGGAGTGTCAAAGGAGTACCTGGGAGGTCAGAGGTGTACCTGGGAGTGTCGGGGGTGTACCTGGGAGTGTCAGGGGTGCACCTGGGAAGGTCAGGGTGTACCTGGGAGTGTCTCAGGTGCACCTGGGAGTGTCAGAAGTGTACCTGGGAGTGCCGGAGGTGTACCCGGGAGTGTCGGAGGAGTACCACGGAGTGTCAGAGGTGTACCTGGGAGTGTCAGAGGTGTACCTGGGAGTGTCAGAGGTGTACCTGGGAGTGTGAGGGGTGTACCTGGGAGTGTCGGAGGTGTACCTGGGAGGGTCGGAGGTGTAGCTGGGAGTATCACAGGTGTAATTTGGGAGCGTCAGGCACCTGGGAGTATTAGGAGGTGTAACCTGGGAGTGTCAGAGGTGCACCTGGGAGTGAGGCAATCTTGGGAGTGTCGGAGGTGAACCTGTCGAGGTGCACCTTGTGATGGTCAGAGGTGTACCTGGGAGTGTCAGAGGTGTACCTGGGAGGTCATGGTGTACCTGGGAGTGTCAGAGGTGTTCCTGAGAGTGTCAGTTTAGCACCAGGGAGTGTCAGGAGGTGGTATGTGGGAGTGTCAAAGGAGCAATCTGGGAGGTCAGATGAGCACCAGGGAGGTCAGGAGGTGTATGTGGGAGGTCTGAAGTAAATCTGGGAGTGTCAGATAAATCTGGGAGTGTCAGAGGTGCACTTGGGAGGTCAGGGGTGTGCACCTGGGAGTGTCTTAGGGTGCACCTAGGAGGTCAGGGGTGGCACCTGGGAGGAGCTCTCAGAGGTGTACCTGGGAGTGTCAGGAGGTGTACCTGGGAGCATCAGAGGTGCACCCAGGGGAGGCCAGTGGAGCACCTGGGAGTGTCAGAGGGGTGCACCTGGGGGTGTCAGAGGTGTGCCTGGGAAGGCTCTGTGAGGTGTACTCAGAGTGTCAGGGTGCACCTAGGATTGCCCTGGAGGTGCACCTTGGGAGTGTCTGAGGTGCACCTGGGAGCATCAGAGGTGTATCTGGGAGGTAAGGGTGCACCCTGGGAGTGTCAGGGTGTAACTGGGAGGCCAGGGTGTAACTGGGAGGCCGGAGGTGTAACTGGGAGTGCCTGGGGAGGAGCACCTGGGAGGAGGTGTACCTGGAGTATCACAGGTGTATCTGGGAGTGTCAGGAGGTGTACCTGGGAGGCTCAGAGGTGTACCTGAGTTCCCAGGGTGTACCAGGGAGTGTCACAAGGGAGTACCCTGGGAGGCATCAGGAGGTGTATCTGGGAGTGTCAGGGATGCACCTTGGGAGTGTCAGGTGTAACTGGGAGTGTCGGAGGTGTACCTGGGAGTGCTTTCAGAGGTACCTGGCTGTGTCTGAGGTGTACCTGTGACTGACCGGAGGTGCACCTGGGAGTGTCTAAGGTGGCACCTGGGAGTGTCTGAGGTGCATCTGGGAGTGTCAGCGGTGCACCTGGGAGTGTCAGAGGTGCACCTGGAGTATCGGAGGTGTACCAGGGAGGTCAGAGGCCTACCTTGGGAGTGTCGGATGTGTACCTGGAGGTCAGGAGGTGAAACTAGGTGTGTCAGAGGAGCACCTGGGAGGTCAGAGGTGTACCTGGGACTATCGGAGGTGTACCTGGGAGTATTGGAGGTCTACCTGGGAGTCTCTCAGGGTATACCTGGGAGCATCACAGGTGTATCTGGGAGTGTCAGAGGTGTACCTGGGAGTCCCAGGGGTGTACTAGGGAGGCCAGTGGAAGCACCTGGGAGTAGCAGAGGTGGGATCTGGGAGGCTCAGGGGTGCACCTGGGAGGCCAGGTGTAAATCAGGAGTGACGGAGGTGCACCTGGGAGTGTCAGGAGGTGCACTGGCAGTGTCTCGGGAGGTGCACCTAGGGATTGACTGAGGTGTGTACCCTGGGAGTGTCTGAGGTCTTGGGAGTGTCTAAGGTGCATCTGAGAGTGTCAGCGGGTGTACCTGGGAGGTCAGAGGTGAACCAGGGGTGTGTCAGAGGAGGCCTGGGAGTGTCAGGAGGTGCACCTGGGACTATCGGGAGGTGCACCTGAGAATTGAGGTCTACCTGAATTCCCAGAGGTGCACCTGGGAGCATCAGGAGGTGCATCTTGGGAGGTCAGGGTGTAAAATCTGGGATGTCAGGGTGTAACTTGAAGTGTCAGAGGATACCTTGGGAGGTCAGAGGTGTACCTGGGAGCATCAGAGGTGCACCTTGGGAGGCTGGGAGGTGTACCTGGGAGTGTCAGGAGGTGCACCTGGGAGGCTGGGAGGTGCACCTGGGAGTGAAAGATGCACCTGGGAGTGTCTGGGTGTACCTGGGAGCTGTCTGAGGCACTGGAGTGTCAGAGGTGCACTTGGGAGTGCCTTCAGAGGAGTACCTGGAGTGTCAGGGGTGTACCTCGGTGTGTCAGAGGTGTACTTGGGAGTGTCAGGGGTGGACTTGGGATGTCAGGGGTGTACCTGGAGTGTCAGGGTGTGTCTGGGAGAGCCAGAGGTGTACCTGGGAGTGTCTGGGTGTACCTGGGAGTGTCTGAGGTGCACCTGGGAGTGTCAGAGGAGTACCTGGGAGTGTCAGAGCTGCATCTGAGTGTCTGGGTGCACCTGAGTAAGTCAAGGGTGTACCTCGGGAGGCCTGAGGTGCACCTCGGAGGGCGAGGTGGCACCTGAAGCGTCAGAGGTGCACCAGGGAATGTCAGTGGAGTACCTGGGAGTGTCAAAGGTGTACCTGGGAGGTCAGAGGTGCACTTGGGAGTGTCGGAGGTGTACCTGGGAGTGTGAGAAGTGCACCTGGGAGTGTCTGGGTGCACATGGGTGTCAGGAGGTGCACCTGAGTGTGTTGGAGGCGCACTGGGAGTGTCAGAGGTGCACCTGGGAGGTCAGGAGGTGCACCAGGGGGGTGTCAGTGAGCAATCTGGGAGTGTCAGGGAGGTGTACCTGGGAGTGTCAGGGTGTACCTGGGAGTGTCTGAAGGTACCTGGGAGTGTCTGAGGTGCACCTGGGAGTGTCACAGGGTGTAATCCTGAAGTGTCAGAGGCATACCCTGGGAGCACTGTAGAGGTGCAATCTGGGAGTATTCAGGAGGTGGTAACCTGAGTGTCAGAGGTGTGCACTTGGGAGGTCAAAGGTAAATTGGGAGTGTCAGAGGTGTAAATCTGGGAGTGTCAGGAGGTGTACCTGGGAGTGAAAGATGTGCACCTGGGAGTGTCTGGGGTGTACCTTGGGAGTTGCCCTGAGGCCCCTGAGTGCCTGTGAGGTGTGAGCAGGAGTACCTGTGGTCTGTGGTAAAACTCGGTGTGTCAGAGTAATTTGGGAGTGTCAGGGGTGGGACTTAGAGTGCCAGGGGTGTACCCATGCTCAGGGGTGTACCTGAGACGTGAGGTGCACCCGGGGAGTGTCTGGGTGTACCTGGGGAGTGTCTGAGGTGCACCTGGAGTGTCAGGAGGAGCACCTGGGAGTGTCAGAGCTGCATCTGGGAGTGTCTGGGGTGTGCACCTTGAGTGCCATGGTGCACCTCGGAGTGTCAGAGGTACCCCGGAGGTGCATGAGGTGTACTCTTGAAGGTCAGAGGTGTACCAGGAATGTCAGTGGAGTCCTGGAGGTCAAAGGTGCACCTGGGGAGTCAGATGTGTACTTGAAATGTCGGAGGTGTACCTGGGAGTCTGAGAAGTGTACCTGGGAGTGTCTGGGTGCATGGGTGTGTCAGAGGGGTGTACCTGGAGTGTGTTGGAGGCGTACCTGGGAGGTCAGGAAAAATTCTGGGAGGCTGAGGTGCCCAGGGGGTGTCATGAGCACCTGGAGGCTGAGGTCTGGGAGTGTCGGTGTACCTGGGAGTGTCTGAGGTGTACCTGAGTGTCTGAGGGTGTACCTGAGGCCAGAGGTACCTGAGTAACAGGGTGCACCAGGGACTGTTAGTGAGCAATCTGGGAGTGTCGGAGGTGTACCTGAGTGTCGGATGTGTACCTGAGAGTGTCAGGAGGGGTGCACCTGGGAGGTCAGGTGCACCTGGGAGTGTCTGGGTGTGCACCTGGAGTGTCTGGCACCTGGGAGGTCTGGGTGTACCTGGGAGGTCTTGGGGTGCACCTGGGAGTGTCTGGGTGGGCACTGGAGTGCACTTGGGAGGCCAGAGGTGCACTGGGGAGTGCTCACGGCGTACTCCATGCGCCCGTGAGGTGTACCTTGGGAGTGTCTTGGGCACCTGTTAGTGTCAGGGTGTACCTGGGAGTCTGAGGTGTACCTGGGAGGTGTCTCGAGGAGTACCTGGGAATGTTAGCGGTGTATCTGGGAGTGTCTGAAATGCACCTGGGAGGTCAGAGGTGTACCTGGAGGTCAGAGGTGTACCTGGAGTGTCAGGGGGTACCCAGGGAGTGTCAGTGAGTGTCTTGGGAGTGTCGGAGGTGTAATTTGGGAGTGTCGGAGGTGCACCTGGGAGGTGAGAAGGGGCACTGGGAGGTCTGGGCACATGGGTGTGTCAAAGGTGTACCTGAGTGTGTTTGGAGGCGCAAATCTGAGTGTCAAAGGTGTACCTGGGAGGTCAGAGGTGCACCAGGGGTAACAGTGGAGTAATCTGGGAGTGTCGAGGTGTACCTGGGAGCGCTCAGGGGCACTGGGAGTGTCTGAGGTGTTCTGTGGGAGTGTCTGAGGTGCACCTGGGAGTGTCAGAGGTGTACCTGGGAGTGTCAGGGGTGTACCAGGGACTGTTGTGAGCTCCTGAGAGGTCGGAGGCGCACTGGCGCCTGATGCACCTGTCGGATGTGCGTCTGGGAGTGTTAGAGGCAGCAAGGAGTGCAAGTTAGAGGTGCACCTGGAGGTGTCAGAGGAGCACCTGGGAGTGCCAGAGGTGTACCTGGGAGTGTCTGGGGTGTACCTAGGAGGTCAGGAGGCACCTGGGAGTGTCAGAGGTGCACCTGGGAGTGTCTGGGTGCAATCTTGGAGCGTCTGGGGTGTACCTGGGAGTGTCTGGGTACCTGTGGGAGTGTCTGGGTGCACCTGGGAGGTCTGGGGTGTAACTGGAGTGTTGAGGTGCACTTGGGGAGTGCTCAGAGGTAACCTGATGTCACGGGTGTGGCGTGTCAGAGCTGTACCTGGGAGGCCAGGAGGTACCTGGGAGTATCATAGGTGTGCACTGGAGTGTCAGGGTGTACCTGGGAGTGTCAGGGTGTAACTGAGTGCTCAGGGGTGTAACTGGAGTGTCGGAGGTGTAACTGGGAGTATCAGAGCTGTACCTGGGAGTGCTCAGGGGTGTTCCTGGAGAGTGTCAGAGGTGTTCCTGAGAGGTCAGAGGTGTACCTGGGATTTGTCAGAGGTGGAACTGGACACGAGGTGTGTACCTGAGGCCAGATGTGTACCTGGAGTCAGAGGAGTGTCTTAGGAGTGTCAGGAGGTGTACCTGGGAGTGTCTGGGTGTACCTGGGAGGTCAGAGTGGTACCTGGGAGTGTCAGGGTGTACCTTGGTAGTGTGAGTGGGGAAAATCTGGGAGGTCAGAGGTGTACCTGAGTAGTGTGAGGAAAAATCTGGGTATACCAGAGGTGGCACCCATGCCCAGGGTGCAAATCTGGGAGTGTCAGGAGGTGTATGTGGGAGTAGTCTTGGGGCACTGTATGTCTAAAATTGGGAGTGCCTGAGGTACTGAGAGTCAGAGGCACCAGACTGCCCATGTGTACCTGGGAGTAATGGAGGCCTGAGGCCAGGAGGGTGTACCTGGGAGTATCACAGGTGTAATTTGGGAGGTCAGGGGTGTAATCTGGGAGTGTAGGGGAGGTGTAATCTGACCATTGGGAGGTATTCCTCGGAGTATCAGAGGTATACATACCTGGGAGTGTCAGGAGGTGTACCTGGGAATGTCAGAGGTGTACCTGAGTGTCGGAGGTGTTGTTGAGAGGTCACAGTTGTACCTGGAAGTGTCTGAGGTGTAGCTGGGAGTGTGAGAGGACCTGGGAGGGTCAGAGGTGTACCTGGGAGTGTCTGGGGTAGCACGGAGTGTCAGAGGTGAACTTGGGAGGTCAGAGGAGTACCTGGGAGGGGGAGAGGAGTACCTGGGAGCTGAGAGCACCAGGGAGGTCAGAGGTGTATGGGAGAGCCGGAGGAGTACCTGGGAGTGTGGGAGGTATACCTGGGAGTGTCTGGGGTGTACCTGGGAGTATCTGGGGTGTACCTGGGAGTGTCAGAGGTGTACTTGGGAGAGTCAGAGGAGTACCAGGGAGTGTCAGAGGTGTATGTGGGAGTGTCTGGGGTGTACCTGGGAGTATCTGGGGTGTACCTGGGAGTGTCAGAGGTGTACTTGGGAGAGTCAGAGGTGTACCTGGGAGTGTCAAAGGTGTACCTGGGAGTATCAGAGGTGTATCTGGGAGTATTAGAGGTGTAGCAGGGAGTGTTAGAGGTGTACCTGGGAGTGTCAGAGGTGAACCAGGGAGTGTCAGAGGAGTAACTGAGCAAAGGTGTACCTGGGAATGTCAGAGGTGTACCTGGGAGTGTCGGAGGTGTACCAGGGAGTGTCAGAGGAGTTCCTGGAAGTGTCAGAGGTGTACCTGGGAGTAACAGGTGTATCTGGGAGTGTAAGGGGTGTACCTGGGAGGTCAGGGGTGTAACTGGGAGTGTCGGGGTGTACCTGGGAGTGTCAGAGGTGTTCCTGGAGAGTGCTCAGAGGTGTACCTGTGATTGTCAGAGGTGTACCTGGGAGTCAGATGTGTACCTGGGAGGTCTGGGGTGTACCTGGGAGTGTTTGAGGTGTACCTGGGAGTGTCAAGGGAGTACCTGGGAGGTCAGAGGTGTACCTGGGAGGCCGGGGTGTACCTGGGAGGTCAGAGGTGTACTTGCGAGTGTCTGGGGTGTACCTGGGAGTGTCTGGGGTGTACCTGGGAGTGTCTGGGGCCCTGGAGTGTTAGAGGTGTACTTGGGAGTCAGAGGTACCTGGGAGTGTCACGGGTGTACCTGGGCGTCAGAGGTGTACCTGGGAGTGTCTGGGGTGTACCTGGTAGTGTCCAGGGTGTACCTGGGAGTCTGGAGGTGTACCTGGGAGGTGTCAGGAGAGCACTGGGAATGTTGGGCGGTGTATCTGGGAGTGTCTGAAATGTACCTGGAGTGTCAGAGTGTACCTGGGAGTGTCAGGAGGTTCACCTGGGAGTGTCAGGTGGTGTACCTGGGAGTGTCAGGAGGTGTACCTGGGAGTGTCAGAGGTGTTCCTGGAGAGTGTCGAGCAGCTGAGGTGTTCCTGAGAGTATCAGAGGTGCACTGGGGAGTGCCTGTGAGGGGTGTAAATCTGGGAGTGTCAGAGGTGTGCACCTGGGAGTGTCAGAGGAGCACCTGGGAGTGTCAGGAGGTGCACCTGGGAGTGCCTTGGAGGGGTGTCCTGAAAGGCTGAGGTGTACCCAGAGCGCTCAAGTACCTGTAGCGCCTGGCAGGCACCTGGGAGGCTCAGAGGTGTACCTGGGAGTGTCTGGGGTGCACCTGGGAGGTCTGAGGCGTACCTGGGAGTGTCAGAGAAGTACCTGGGAATGTCTGGGTGTACCTGGGAGTAATCTGGGTGTAAATCTCGAAATGCTCAGAGGTAATTTGGGAGTGTCAGAGGTAAAATCTTGGGAGGCCAGGGGTGTACCCGCGCTCAGAGGTGTACCTGGGAGGTCTGGGGTACCTGGGAGTGTCAGGGGTGTACCTGGGAGTGTTCCAGGTGTACCTATGTGTCAGAGGAGCACTTGGGAATGTCAGAGGTGTGTGGTCTGGGAGTGTCTGAAATGTACCTGGAGTGTCAGAGGTGTAACCTGGGAGGTCAGAGGTGCACCTGGGGAGTGTCAGGGGTGTACCCAGGGGAGTGTCAGTGGAGCACCTTGAGTGTCGGAGGTGCACTGGGAGTGTCGGATGCAACCTGGGAGTGCTCAGAGGTGTACCTGGGAGTGTCTGGGTGCACCTGGGAGGTCTGAGGTGCACCTGGGAGTGTCAGAGAAGCACCTGGGAGTGTCTGGGTGTACCTGGGAGTGTCTGGGTGTACCTCGGAAAGTCAGAGGTGAGCATCACAGGTGTATCTGGGAGTGTCAGGTACCTGGGAGGTCAGGGGTGTGTAACTGGGGTCAGGGGTGTAACTGGGAGTGTCGGAGGTATCTGGGAGCATCAGAGCTGTACCTGGGAGTGTCAGGGTGTTCCTGGAGAGTGTCAGGGAGGTCCCTGAGAGGCTGAACCTGGGATTGTCAGAGGCACCTGGGATTGTCAGGAGGCACCTGGGAGTGCTCAGATGTACCTGGGAGGTCAGAGGAGCACCTGGGAGTGTCAGAGGTGCACCTGGGAGTGTCTGGGGTGTACCTGGGAGGTCAGAGGTACCTGGGAGTGTCAGGGGTGTACCTGGTAGTGTGAGTGGTGTACCTGGGAGTGTCAGAGGTGTACCTGGTGTGAGTGGTGTACCTGGGAGTATCAGAGGTGTACCTGGGAGTGTCAGGGGTGTACCTGGGAGTGTCAGAGGTGCGTGTCAGAGGTGTACCTGAGACTGTCGGACGTGTACCTGGGAGTATCGGAGGTGTATCTGGGAGTGTCAGAGGTGTACCTGGGAGTATCACAGGTGTACTTGGGAGTGTCAGGGGTGTAACTGGGAGTGTAGGAGGTGTAACTGGGACTATCAGAGGTATTCCTCGGAGTATCAGAGGTATACCTGGGAGTGTCAGAGGTGTACCTGGGAATGTCAGAGGTGTACCTGGGAGGTCGGAGGTGTTGCTGAGAGTGTCACAGACCTGGAAGTGTCTGAGGTGTAGCTGGGAGTGTGAGAGGAGTACCTGGGAGTGTCAGAGGTGTACCTGGGAGTGTCTGGGGTGTACACTGGAGTGTCAGAGGTGAACTTGGGAGGGTGGAGGAGTACCTGGGAGTGTGAGGAGGAGTACCTGGGAGGCCTGTGAGGAGTACCAGGGAGTGTCAGAGGTGTATGTGAGAGTCAGAGGAGCACCTGGGAGTGTCAGAGGCATACCTGGGAGTGTCTGGGGTGTACCTGGGAGCATCTGGGTGTACCTGGGAGGTCAGAGGTGTACTTGGAAGAGTCAGAGGAGCACCAGGAGGTCAGAGGTGTATGTGGGAGGTCTGGGGTGTACCTGGGAGTATCTGGGGTGTACCTGGGGGGTCAGAGGTGTACTTGGGAGAGTCTGTGAGTGTCCTGGGAGCACGGAGTATCAGAGGTGTATCTGGGAGTGTTAGAGCAGGGGAGTGTTAGAGGTGTACCTGGGAGGTCAGAGGTGAACCAGGGGAGGTCAGGAGTACCTGGGAGTGCACCTGGGAATGTCAGAGGTGTACCTGGGAGTGTCGGAGGTGTACCAGGGAGTGTAAGGGGGTGGGACCTGGCAGTGTAACTGGGAGTGTCAGGGTGTACCTGGGAGTGTCGAGGTGTTCCTGAGAGTGTCAGAGGTGTACCTGTGATTGTCAGAGGTGTACCTGGGAGTGTCAGATGTGCACCTGGGAGTGTCTGGGGTGTACCTGGGAGTGTTTGAGGTGTACCTGGGAGGTCAAAGAGAACCTGGGAGTGTCAGAGGTGCACCTGGGAGTGTCGGGGTGTACTGGGAGTGTCAGAGGTGTACTTGATGAGTGTCTGGGGTGTACCTGGGAGTGTCAGGGGTGTACCTGGGAGTGTCAGGGGTGTACCTGGGAGTGTCAGGGGTGTACCTGGGAGTGTCAGGGTGTACCTGGGAGTGTCTGAGGTGTACCTGGGGGGTCAGAGGGGCACCTGGGAATGT
>NW_024711986.1:67500-122072 GCF_018991925.1 Homarus americanus | reverse complement strand
GTTTCCATATTTTCATTAGTTATATACACACACTCACTGTACATTAACTTACACTTGATGTACTTACCCTACCCTACCCAGGTATACCTGTACTTATGAATATACTGTAACATCCTCAAATAATATCCACTCTTAACGTATGAAGACAACATTTCCTCCGACACCCAGTGGAACTTACCTAAAGAAGTCCGGAGAGACATCGAGGTCCTCCTCTAAAATGATGGCATAACGAGCAGCTGGGAAGATGTTGAAGGTGGCTGTCAGTGACGCCTTGTAGTGCTGGGCTATACGGGCATTTCTCACCTGAAGGAATTGATATCACACCTGATATTAATTTTTCATTGAGTAAAAGCATAACTATCATACCAATAACATATCTTGTACTGTCCACTATATCTTTATTATAACCAAGTGAAGGTAAGAGCACCTTCTATAAAAACATAACAAGAATGGAGGAAACTGCAGCGGGCCTATTGACCCATACTGGGCAGTCCCATTTACACCCAACCCGTAATGCTCATATATCCATCCAACCTACATTTGAAGCTATCCAGCTAATGATGATATTTGATAACTTGTTCCACTCGTCCTACTCTATTTCCAAACAAATGTTTACCTATTTCGCACTTAAATCTAAATTTGTCTAATTTAAAACCATTGTTTAGAGTTCGCTCCTGGTTGGATAGTTTGAGTACCTTTGTAATGTCCCCTTTGTTCAGCCCTGACTTCCATTTATACACCTCTATCATGTCACCCCTCACTCTACATCTCTCGAGGGAGTGCAAATTAAGATGCTATAATCTGTCTCTGTACTCAAGGTTCCTAATGTAATGAACTTTCAGTGTATTACGCATCACTTAACAATAAAACTACACCTCCTCGGTATATCTTCATATCATTAATGTCAAACTTATGCAACAGAATTCATCTGAAGAAAAAAACAAGTCAGAACAGTAATACAGACATCAAAATACTGTACTATTGAAATACCACCAGCCTGCTCACTCACACATGTCATCCTGTCTCTCTGCACAAACCTTCCTCTCTACATATTACCTCCATCTTATCCAATCATGTCAACAAACACCTTCAAATACCATGAACTTTAATCAATCCTTCATAAGATTCCTTTCAGTCTTGTTCTTTAGTACAAACACTCGATCCACACTTCCTATCCTCTTCTTCAGCTACATTTCTCTTCCCCTGACACACAGTTTAGAAGCAACAGTACAGTACAGTTCTCTTAAACATGACCACCATACATCTTCCTTGGTTATATTTAACATTTTCCTCTAAAATAAAATACAGTATACCGGTATTCCTCACCCCAAGTGGTGTGTGTTGTATCCCTCTTAACCCAAACAGCTTGGTCACAGCGAGAGGTTCCTCATAGTAACCATCAATGAAGACTGTGATCATTTCTGGGTTGACGCCAGGAGCTGCCAGCAGGGAACGCAAAGACCTGTTGCAAAATACATTAGTGATGTAGACCAGACTTTCTTTAGGATAAAGTTTTTCATATACAATTCAGTAAAGTACAGTACAGTACAATACAGTACAGTACAATACAGTACAGGTATTATTCAACAAAGTACAGTGTCTATTCTAACCCAACCTTTTCACAGTGAGGACATTACCAACCTGTACAGGTAGTGAGGACGGTTGCTGGCAATGATGGCAACGGGCACATCATGCACCTGGTTGTTTAGTAACTGTAAATAAATATTTAAATATAATAATCATATATTACTGTAACATATTGATACTGTGTTGTGTATGTCCTTAAAACTAATGACCAGAACTGTAATAACCATCTTCTAGTTATCAGAAGATCCCGTAATCAAATGAATCCTTCTATCCAAGAGCAACATTATATCAGTAAGGCCTTAAGGTAATGAAAGGTTAGAAAGTCAAGTGTATGATGAGAATTCAGCAGCACAGTTGTGGACAAAATTTCATGGAAACATGACAATATCTGTCATGGAAGTACTTGAGGATTATTTAAATTGAAGGGGATTGGAATTTTAACACATTTCCTCAGATTTTTCTTTTTACTAAGGAGTATTATTCTTCCGTTTTGTTGCTCCAGCATGTGATAAAAAGCAGTGTTATTAGATATATGTGACCCACAAATAGAGACCAGATATTGCCAAGCATTCCGGGAATTTTAACCATAACTTTACATGAACCCCCAATGGTACAATTACCCGGGTAGAAGATGGACAGTAATTGGATTACAAAAATACATCAAAGTTTTTCTCATGTCTTTCAAATATAATTTACTTAACTGGAATAAAAAAGATTACAAAACTTGATAAATTTCACATAAGATCCTGAAAACCTAATTAAGTTTATCTGAAAAACAAAACAAAAAATCAATGAGAATGAATAAGAAAAGAACACATAGACGAATGATAAATTGGACGGAAGGATGTGCTAGTGACTGGTGACGTGTGTGTGTGTGTGTGTGAACCAACTGAGGTGAAGCAGATGAATATTTAGGGCCATAATGTGGAAGGGGAGGACCACACCTGAACAGTAAGAATTAATGAGCATCACCAAATGAAGGGTTCAAGGGAGACTACGTGTATGTGCTTGATCCTGGCCACCCTAAGTAATAAGGCAAGACTCCAATAATAAAATAGACAGAACTAATGAGACAATATTGCTTGCCGATACTGTACTATAAAGCTCAATATAGTATAACACTGAGACAAAATGAATAAAGTAAAGAAAACGAGTTCGCACACACACACACACACGGGACTTTTAGCATTAATCAGACCTCCCCACCCTGCCCCCTCCCCTCTTAACCCATTCAACTATCAACTCCGATAATTTCATAAATTTAGTGGCGGGAGCGACCCACACTGGAAGTTGGGACCGGAAGGTTCATTAGTGTTATCTTGGCCCATGTGGGCAGGGAGGGGGAAAGGAGGGAGGGATGTGGGGGAACAGACAGACAGGCAGGCAGGCAGGCATATATACTGTACATACATACATACACAGACAGACAGACAGACAGACAGACAGACAGACACACAGACAGACACAGACAGACACACACACACACACACACACACACACACACACACACACACACACACACACACACACACACACACACACACACACACACACACACACACACACACACACACACACACTCACTCACTCCCCATCAAAATCCATAAAGTCAATCTTGTACATACAAAGTTCTTCATGGCTTATGTATCAGAAAATGTCAATACTGTACAGTACAAGGTATAGCATTATTTGATCGTGTCTCAAATTAAATCCTGAGCAAATTCAGCTCCTCAATATGGCAACAAGCACAGTCTTGGTGAGTTACAGAGCAGTTAACCACACCCACACTATTATCATTATCAGTTGCATCAGGCAGCTCTTGGAGTGTCTTTCCTCACTGGCTTGACATTCATTTGGTGAGAATTGGTACTGGGTGAGGGGGAAGGAGGGTAGACTTTTACCTAGCCACTGGACAACACAGGTGTGATGGAAAATAAACACATGTCTACTGTCTTAATGTTTACCTGATCCTTCTGTTGTTGTTCATAATGAGTGTTACGCAGGACCGTACCCAGAGCAAGAAAATTAAGGGCTTTTTGTGTTGGACAAAATCAGCAATAAATATATGCCATTTCATGATGCTGAGACTAATTGTCACAGGTTCACATGTTAGAAATCAAATATACAATGTACATTTTCATTTTCTGGGACAACAAGTCATCTATTATGTACAGAACTAAACAAACAAATTAAATTTTGGAAATACTCTGTAAATACTCTATAATAATAAATTCCACAATATCCTGACCACTGGGTTGTGATAAACACCCAATGTGACCTCTGCTCTCTATGGGTGCACAATAAACTAGCTGCTGTCCATGGCAAAATTCAAATCTAATCTCTCACACTGACACAACTCACACTATTATAAACACAAACAAAAATACACAAAATATATATACAATACACACAAAAAAAGACAAATATTCACAAACACATAGCCTCACAAGCATACATACATACACACACACACTCACAAGTAACAAAACAAGTCAAGTCACTCACAGGGTCGGTGGTGAAGGCCAGAGGAGCTGGGTCGGTACAGGAACACACAGACCCGTATCCCTCGATGTGACTACAAAACTCACTCCTGCGGCGGTGTTCATCAGTGTCTGTCCACCCACACTCGCTCTCTGCCACCACAACAACATGTATTAGTAAACTGATAGTTAATAATAGTGCTGACAACAGTTTAAGTTTCATTATACCTATACGGGGGTATTGTTTATATATACGTACAGTATATTGCACATGTTGAATGAATGTAAATTTGTATGATGCTTTTTACTTCTTCAAAATCTGTATCTATCTCTCTCTTTATATTTATCCATTTAAATAACTATCTTTATATATATTCATATATCTTTATGTATCTCTCTACTGTATCTCTTAGTATATCTCTATCTATTTATCTATCTCTCCCTCTCTGTCTCTCTGTCTGTCTGTCTGTCTGTCTGTCTGTCTGTCTGTCTGTCTGTCTGTCTGTCTGTCTAATACACTTATTAGCCTAGACAACAGATGGTACACAAATTTCAAGAGTAATTTTATATTTACACCATTTGTCTTGATGGCAGAATACATTATCTAAACTAAGCTAAGATAAGTTAAACTTATCTAAACTAAACTAACAGTATTACATAAACATTTATTTACATTGATATACCAGTCACTCACCTTCGAGGGGTACAAGGGGGACCTCTGCTCGAAGCATGACCGGGGCGCCCCAGGTGTTAAAGTCCGGGCTATGGGAGAGCTGCTCAGCGTACATCCTGCCGCCCTTAGCGCTCACCAACGCCCACATGTCCCGCCAGCCCAGTTCGTGGGCATGGGTGCTGCCCAGGCGGCGCAGGGCATCATGCCCACCGCCCTTCATCTGGAATGTCCCTTCGTCCTGCAACACAAACACAACGATTTAATACCCTGCAACACAACCACGAGAGACAGAGAGAGTCACTCCACGCCTGATAACAACAACGTCGAACACTAAACCCAAGTCTCAAAATATAACCCCGAGTTAATTTCCTGCCACCACCAGCTAGCGGGCCATTGTCTAAACTAACACTGCTGGATAGTGTGTCCTGCCTGATCTGCCTTTCAACCTGTATCATGGCCTGTCCTAACACGGCCTGTACTGCGATCTGTAAAGTACCGTATTTTTGTAACCATTACTTAGCTTACGTAACAGCCACAGGCCGTTATGTAAACAAATGCCTGTGCACTACTTCAGGCCTGTACCTGCAACCTGCACACCAGCCTCTAGATAGGTGCGGTTTCCCCCAGCCTGTAGCTACAGCCAGTAGGTAAGTTACGTTTTCCCTTCACTACACCCGGTCTCTATATCCTATACCACAGCTTATATACTTAATCTGTATCACTGTCTAACTGTGCAGAAGAACTGGTAAGAAAATGCAATGACATTCTGCCTGGAGGATGACCTGTAATGACACTGGAGGATGACCTGTAATGACTCTGGAGGATGGGCTAAAAGAAAGGATGAAGTATAACTTGAGTGAACACACACACAGAGTTCTATCTCTCATAATCTCTAATTGTTGATGTAATAGTATAATTACTAACCTTGTTACACACTTAAAGACCTTAGTTGTTGAAGAGCAGTAATAATCTTATAACAACAGTGAAAACAGTCGTCATTAAGGTTGACCTGAGTTAAGAGGACGAGTTGAGAGCTGGACTGCTGACCTACAAGCATAACCTGATGTGTTAAAGATACCTTGGAGGATGACCTAAGCTGATATATAGTGACCTTGAAGGATGGGGTGAATAAGAATGACCTTGAACTATAGCCTGAGCTAAGAGAGTTAATTCTTGAAGGACGAGGTGAGCAATACTGACCTTGATAGCGAGGACGAGGATCCTGCCGGGGGACACCATGTTGAGGAAGAGCGTCATGGCCTCGTCCTCGTGGGGGGAGTAAGTGTCGAACACCCGCTGAGCCATGACGGCGCCGCTCGCCTGGTGTAGCACCACCACGTGTATCCCTCGACCCTTCGTCTCCTCCCCCTCCTCCACGATCTGTGCCACACATAAAGGACAAGTTAGGTCATCTGAGGTCACGAATAAGTAGAGGAGGGTTCACAAGGCCAGACACACGTGAATCTCTCAACACTTTTACTCCTTCATGATCTGTAATGCCTGCACACATAACAAACATACAACACACTCACTAACAACGCAAACACTCATACTAACAACACAAACACACAACACAAAACACACCCAACAACACTGTGAAAGCATAAAACATTAAAACAAAATCTAGCACACAGACAACAACAACAACATTATCTAAAGTCATCAAACAGAATCCCTCAAAATTTTCAATATTTTCAATGGCAAAAATTCATCATTTTATAACAATAATTAATTCAACCAGTCTAACTAAATCGGTGTGGGTGGAGCTTAGAGGTGTATTGTTTGTTTCCAGCGACCTGATTGGCTGCTGTCGAGTTGATGGGCATGGCTTGGGGGGAGACCCTTTCTTTATTGAACTCTACCATTATTGAACATTTTACATTACCGAGAGCCAGTTGTGAGGCACTAAGAGGCCACAGGAGAGCCAGCTGTGAGGCACTAAGAGGCCACAGGAGAGCCAGCTGTGAGGTATGAGGGCGGGGTCGTAACTCAGGCGGCCTCCGGACAAGACAAGACTTAATGGATGATGAGTTATGAGCCTTCCCCCACCACCACCACAGTTCCCTCACCACCACACCTCCACCACCACACTTCCCTCACCTCCACCACACCTCCACCACCACATCTCCCTCACCACCACCATATCTCCCTCACCACCACCACACCTCCCTCACCTCCACCACCACACCTCCCTCGCCACCACAACTCCCTCACCACCACCACACCTCCCTCACCACCACCACACCTCCCTCACCACAACTCCCTCAACATCACAACCACATTTTCCTCACCTCCACACCTCCCTCACCACCACATCTCCCTCACCAGGGTCCTGTAAATCACCAGTCAGCCTCCTAGAGCCGTGAAAGTCACCAGTCTCCCTTTAATTAGGAAATGAATATGATATGAAAATGATGGTTGGTGGGTGAGGCACGGTGCCTCCAACACTGCCACCTGGCACTCTCAGCTAACTTGTGCCCAGATAACACCTCCCCCTCCCACAGTGCCTGGGAGGAGGTACGGGGGGGATATGGGGGAGGAAGGAGGAATGAGGGGAATGTCATGGCAGAGGGTCATGGGTAGTGCCAAAGGGGTGCTTTATGGGAGAGCCTAACGAGGGTACTGTCAGGGAGAAAGCCATAGAGCACTACCATGAGGAGTGCCAAGGGGAGCGGCACTGCAGTGCACCCTGGGGGAGCATAATGGTATAATGCCACAGGCTGGTGGTGGGGGGAGGAGGCTGGCTAGACTAACGGTGTAAACAGAAGGAAGATAATTATCAAGAGACAAAGTGGAGGTGATGTGTGTGTGTGTGTGTGAGGGGCAAGTGATACACCTGGCACCGTGACACACCTGGCCAGGTAACAACAGACACTCACCGTGGCACCGTCAACAGTCACAGCCACACGGTTCTGGCTGGACACGACGTCGACGGTGAGGGTCTTGGGCGGTGACTCCTGGAGCCGCAGGTTGTTCCTCCGACCCACACCCGCGCCGCCCCCATCACCATCACTACCTGCAACGTGATATTAACGGGGTTATTGGGCCTGAGGTGTGAGTCATGTTCTTACAGTGTTTGGGAGAAGGTAAGTTTATCTCTACGATGAGTGTACAAAGTGTTGGTAACAGTGATTCAGGTGTGTGTGTGTGTGCGCGCGCGTGCAGCCAAACAGATCCTCACATCTTGGGAACAATAAACTTTAAAAATAGATTAAGAAAAAAAAAATCTTCTTTAGGTATATTTTTATTATGTCACTGTCTGGTTCTTCTGTTGCTGTGTGTAGTTGGCAACCTTGGGGGGGGGGGGTGTACAGTATATAAGCCATGATACACTGCAAGGCCACCTACTACCATCATACTACAGGAGGGTGGTAGTAGTGGCGGGTACTAACTCAGGCCACCTACTACCATCATACTACAGGAGGGTGGTAGCAGTGTCGGGTACTAACTCAGGCCACCTACTACCATCATACTACAGGAGGGTGGTAGTAGTGGCGGGTACTAACTCAGGCCACCTACTACCATCATACTACAGGAGGGTGGTAGTAGTGGCGGGTACTAACTCAGGCCACCTACTACCATCATACTACAGGAGGGTGGTAGTAGTGGCGGGTACTAACTCAGGCCACCTACTACCATCATACTACTACCATCATACTACAGGAGGGTGGTAGTAGTGGCGGGTACTAACTCAGGCCACCTACTACCATCATACAAGGTAGTGGTAGGTACTACGGTAACTCACCTGTGGTGGTGATGGGCGCCTTCAGTTGTCTGGTCTTCTCCACGATGAAGGAGATGTTGATGGCTATCGTCGCCACCAGCACCAGCATCAGCCCTCCCTGCAGAAGATAACAGCGGGGTGAGTTTTTCTGACACACAGTACTGGAACCACACCGAGGTCTCTAGTAACTCATTTGAAGTAAGACAATTAATTCTTGTATATTAGTCAATGTGAGTCAAGTCCAGAACACACACACACACACACACACACACACAATACCACATAATCACCCAAGGCAACCGACTCACATTACTCCACCCACACACAAATGCCTTTAACCCTCCACCCACCCACCTACCTACACGTCCCACCTTCCACATACATCCCTTTATTACCCAGCAACGCATTATGTAAAGTAAGGCGCACTGAGGGATGTGGGTACTAGAGTAGTGTGGGATAAGGAGACTCAATCATCATTTTCCACATTTAGTCAAACACGGTGAGAATCCTTGCTCACGTAGAAAGGAACTTGGGAACACCAGCAATTACTTGGCAGCGACCTCAGCCACAGCAGGATAGGACTCGGTTATTTTAGAGCAGGTGAAGTGATTAAAATAAATCTTGTGCAATAGAGACATTCACCAACTCTAGGAATTCGTGTTGCATGTTACCAGCTCATTCAGTTCTGGGAAGTAAGAACACAACTCCATTAGCAGGAAGAGCAGATGAGCCACCACTAGCTGCATCATCTGTAGTTTTCCAGCACTTTTGTTATTTTTAAATGCGTCAACTACCCACATCTGTCGACTTATCACGCTGGATTGCAAGTTTGTCTAAAGGTGCCCCACGTATTTCACCACAGTGTAAGCTACCTCGGTATGAGAAACCCTGCTACATGGTGTTCATTTATACACAACTCTCTCTCTCTCTCTCTCTCTCTCTCTCTCTCTCTCCCACAACAACACGTATTATTGCCTCACCCACACAACCAAACACTGCTCGTCAATAGAGGCGAGTTGTTGACTAACCTTCACAGACAGCGTGTGGTCATTAGCCTGTGTTTGGTCAGTGTGTCTGTATTTGTTATGGTGTATCAACTGACAGATGGAGTAGTGGTCAACTCTCTCTGGAAACACTGATCTCTTGTTTTGGTCAGCGTAGCGTTACGTTCGGTTAGGTAAGGTGTCAGTAGTGTTGGTCTAAAACTGATGTATTATTTTTGTACTTTTAAACATAAAACCGATGTATTATTCTGCATTTAAGTGCCACATAATAACATTTTACAACATTATTTAGGTGTGTCGTGTGTGTCTCCATCTGTTCTTGTCCGTATATTGACAGAAACTCGTTCTCGAACGCCTGGTGGCCTGTTAGAGGCAGTGTGGATACAGCACACTGAAGACTAAGACAACACTGCACTAAACCACCTTCACTTCCCCATCTGTCAAGTTGTTCACATATGGGTGAACTGGGGTGCCCTGGACGAGAACATTAAATAACAACAATAACTACGACATTCACTCCTCTTGTGACGTGATTACCGTGGATGAAATATTACACACGAGGACCCACCTGTAGGAGCTTGGCCAGGCGCCTCCCTCGGGGCAGCAGCTGCGGCAGGTGGCGGTGGTAGGCACTGTTGCCGCCAGGAGTGCCATCCCGACGACCCTCACACGACCGTCGGGGCACGAAGGGCGGCGCCTTTGGGTTAGGTCGCCAAGAATCCATCATCTCTGCCTGTCACTCCTCCTCCTCCTCCTCCTCCTCCTCCACCCCCCCTCCTACAGTGTTGTCACGCCAGCCGGGTCACCATCACCTGGGGGAGAGACACACCTGTCAGTCACATGTCTGACACACTGTACCGAGTAGTAGTAGAAGTAACAACAACAACAACAATAATAATAATAATAATAATAATAATAATAATAATAATAGTAACACATCATCTGAGATTTGAGTGGACACAGACACTGCCCGCGAACCGTTACCATGACACTGTATATATCAAACCAGTGACGCCGCCAACACCGTAATTACCATAGTCACCGCTAAAGACTATCTCCTCTCAACGTTTTCTTTAACCCCACAAAACCCTGAGTGTCAGTATGAGTGTAATGTCCACCAACAGTTTATCATGTGGACCTTATTACGTGTTGATCATATCTCCCATTACAGTACAACCATGTCCACTATTCTATCATCATCACAACCACCATTACTAACACCACTCCACCACAACCACCAATTAACCACCACTCCACAACATATACAATCACGCCATTATCACTACTACTACTATTCCATCACAACCACCACCTCACAACCATCCTTCAATCACCATACCCCCACTACCACAATTCCATTACAACTACCACCACCACCAGCATAACTTCCACTACCACCATCAACGTTGCGCAGCTGCTCATTCCAGTCAAAATAATTGGTGGTTACAATAGCAATTACGATGCTTTATTGAGAGTCAGCCAGGCAGGTCAAGGAGCCATTACCTCCCAATACCACGACTCACTTGACCTGACCTGACCTGACCTGACCTGACCTGATTGAACAATGGAAAACCTGGCCTTGACCTCGTTTGACCCTGGAGTAAACCTGAAGAACCTACCCCTGACCTGACTTGTTATGACCTAACTTTCTTCTGACACTGAATGGACGTTAAGTCAATCTCAGTGACCTAAGATAAACTATGACACACACACACACACACACACTTTTCATAATATTTATTGTGACTATCAATGAATGGGTGGTGACACGATAAATATATATATACTCTCTCTCTCTCTCTCTCTCTCTCTCTCTCTCTCTCTCTCTCTCTCTCTCAACACAGGCACGAGGATTAGTTTATTGGGACCCCTTTACATCCAGTACAAGACGCGGTGAAGAAGTATTAGATCGAACCAACAGGAAGGAAGGTGTGTGTGGGGGGCGATATAACACTTTACGAGTGCTTAGAAGCAGAGGTATTTGATAAGGTGATAATTTAGTAGACATTATTTAGTGACTTATGAACGAGGAGGCAAGACACAAGACCGCTGATAGTTGGTGAGTTATGGGGGTCTCTCTCTCTCTCTCTCTCTCTCTCTCTCTCTCTCTCTCTCTCTCTCTCTCTTCCTTGGCTGACGTGGGAAGGCTTGCGCTGCAACCTCCCCCCCCCTGTTGCTGACACCTGACATATACGTTGCTGAGACCTGACATATACCCTGCTGACGCCTGACATATTACCCTGTTGGCGCCTGACATATACTCTGCTGACACCTGACTAAAATGATGAGTCATACCCAACTAAGTGGTGTGTGTGTGTGTGTGTGTGTGAATAAGCGTGACTTACACTACACTGAAGGTATTATTACTACCCAAGTGTGTCCCTAATTACCCTCCTTCAACTCCCCTAACCCCCACCACCACGATTACGTCAGCACAACACACCAGCGCTGACACCCTCCCGACATTGCTGATGATTGTGCAGTTTGTCAGTCACTCGTTTTGGGGGTTAAAAATCCTTGACCCCCTCCCCCCCTTCAGTTGCGGCCCCAAATCAAGTGACCCCAATCTGTGACCCCGGAAGTTGACCCCAGTTTAGATCTCCACTTTGTGACCCCCAAAAGTTGTCCAAAAGTTCATCATAAACTCGTGTTGTGATATAGAGAAAAAAATGACAAAAAATATTAAGACTAAAAAAGTCCTTAAAATATAAGTATAATTATAGGTATTAAGTATTTAATTAAGAGTACAGGTAGTAATTAGGACTAACATTACCAACCAAACCTAACCTAACCAAATTTATCCTTACCTCACCTTAACTAACCTAACCTAATATAACCCAATCAAATCTCATCTAACTTCCTCCCACCTTGCTGACACTCCACATATCTCCCTAAACGCCGCTTACTGACATCGTTCGCTAACTCTGCTGATGCTGACACCGTTTCCACCACCACCACTACTTGCACAATAACCACTACCTGCAACCACCACTACCTGCACAACAACCACTACTACCTGCACCACCACCACCATCTGCACTACCACCACAACCATCACTACTACCTGCACTACCACAACTACCTGCAACCACCACCACCAACACAGACACTAGTAATAACAACAATAACATCAATAATAACAGCATTACACAGTACAACATCCGGGGCAGTAAGTGAACGGGGACGACGGGGGAAAAATCTGAGGTGGGAAAATAATGACCATGGGGGAAATAATGACCAAGGGGGAAATAATGAACAAGGCGGGGAAATAATGAACAAAGCGGGGAAATAATGACCAAGGCGGGGAAATAATGACCAAGGGGGAAATAATGCCCGAGGCGGGGAAATAATGACCGAGGCGGGGAAATAATGACCGAGGCGGGGAAATAATGACCGAGGCGGGGAAATAATGACCGAGGCGGGGAAATAATGACCGAGGCGGGGAAATAATGACCGAGGCGGGGAATATGGAGGAGGTGGTCGTGTATCTTCTCACTATTAAACTCTCCTCTGCTACCTGCTGGTCTGTGTCCCTCCACTTTACCCTCCCTCCCTTCACTCGATTCCCTCCCTCCCTTCACTCGATTCCCTCCCTCCCTTCACCTGATTCCTCCTCCCTCTACTTTACCTTCCTTCCCTCTGATTCCTCCTCCCTTCTGATTCCTTCCCTTCCACCCCACACACACAGACCATCTTATGTCAGTGTTACAGTGTTGGACCAGAGCGTGACGCAGTTTACACAATGTAGTCTTGTCCAAAAATATAAAACCAATTAAATTTTTGTTGTTGTTATAGAAATTGTATCGAGAGAGAGAGAGAGAGAGAGAGAGAGTCACTTACACAATCACAGACTCGGACTATAATAATAATAATAATAATAATAATAATAATAATAATAAATAACTTTCCTCAAAACTTAATTCAAAATATTATCGCCATCAAGACCCAGATATACACGGATGGCTAATGACGTCACACGAGGTATAAACATTACCTACACGATGATAACCAATGGTCTCTACCCCCCCCCTCCCCTTTAAAGACCAGCTGGTTTTAATGGCAGAGGTTTATAGTTTCATCTATATATAATTTGTTCACCAGAAAGTAACATTATATAACCAAAAACTATATAATAATTTCATATATCCAGTTTGTCGGGTGGTGTTCAATCTAAAAGCAAATGGCCAATAATGTAACACTTAAATAATGATTAAAAAAATGTCTTTGACGCAACTACTCGATATTAATGTAAACTGGACAAGGAAATAATATATGTCAGTAGTTTATTTTTACGGCGAGTGTTTGGTGAGTCGTGTTTGTGTGTGTGTGTGTGTGTGTGTGTGTGTGTATGTTGTGTTTGTTGTTGTGTGTTTGGTGTGTAGTGTTTGTGTGTTTTGGTGTGTGTGTGTGTGTGTGTGTGTGTGTGTGTGTGTGTATGTTGTGTCATGTGTTTTGTGTCGTGTGTGTGTTGTGTCATATAAACAACGCCAGTGTGTCAAGGGGTTGTCCACTATACCTACCCTTTGTGATTTACTGCCTAAGAACAATGTAAATTTTTGTATCACCTGAAGATTAGACACCCCAGCTTATTTCACCTGTTAATTAAAACACCCTAACGCTACCCCCCTGCCTGTTTCCTTACCTACCTACCTCCCCCCTCCCTACCTCTCTACCTACCTCTCTCCCTGCCTATCTCTCTCCCTCCCTCCCTGTTTCCCTCCCTACCTATCTCCGTCTCCCTGCCTACCTACCCTCCCTCTCTTCATCTGGTCACACAGTACCCGGTCACGCCATCCATCCATTGACAGCCGACCATCCACACCCTCACGTCTCCACCACAGCCAGGACCATCCACACCCTCACGTCTCCACCACAGCCAGGATCATCCACACCTTCAAGCCTCCACCACACCCTGACGTCTCCACCACATCTCCACCACACCCTGACGCCTCCACCACACCCTCACGTCTCCACCACAGAGAACAAGCGTCAAGTTAGGTCCAAGAGCAGTAAAACACAACCAGGGTACAGTAAACCTTCATTTATTTTACTGCTTTAATTTAAGTAACAAGTTTAAAATTAAGTTCTTGAAGGGTTTGTTCTTGTTTGGTACGACTGAGATTGTGTTGGTAGTGGTGGTAACAGTGTTGGAAGCCTGACACCATTATATAGTAGGACTGGGAGTGTGGTGGTAGTGGTGGTAACAGTGTTGGAAGCCTGACACCATTATATAGTAGGACTGGGAGTGTGGTGGTAACAGTGTTGGAAGCCTGACACCATTATATAGTAGGACTGGGAGTGTTGGAAGCCTGACACCATTATATAGTAGGACTGGGAGTGTGGTGGTAGTGGTGGTAACAGTGTTGGAAGCCTGACACCATTATATAGTAGGACTGGGAGTGTGGTGGTAGAAGCACAACTCACCACCATAACCACCACCACAGGCAAAACAATAGTGTATAGTATAGACCTGAAACTGTTGAGTGTTGTCATGGTAACCTGATGGAGGGAGGGAGGGAGGGAAGGGATCGCATCGTTCTTTCCACCTACGTAAATATTGTACCATCTCATTGTACCGTCACACACTACCACCACACACACTACCACCACACGCTGTACCGTCACACACTACCACCACACACTGTACCGCCACACACTACCACCACACACTGTACCATCACACACTACCACCACACACTGTACCGCCACACACTACCACCACACACTGTACCATCACACACTACCACCACACACTGTACCGTCACACACTACCACCACACACTGTACCATCACACACTACCACCACACGCTGTACCGCCACACACTACCACCACACACTGTACCATCACACACTACCACCACACACTGTACCGCCACACACTACCACCACACACTGTACCGCCACACACTACCACCACACGCTGTACCGTACCGCTACACACTACCACCACACCGTCACACACTACCACCACACACTGTACCATCACACACTACCACCACACGCTGTACCGTCACACCAGCTACACACAGACGTCATCAACCATGTTCCACTTTTAATACGCGTCCTGCCCGAGCGATGAATATTTATATCGAATGAGTAACTAACTAACTCACTGAGAAAACTTTTCTGTTAAGCGGCGACTCCTGGTATAAAGGCAACCGAACCGAACCGAACCGAACCGAACCGAACCTTTATTTGGTTAATTTGGCCTAAAAATTAAGACCCGCGCATAACTCTCTCTCTCTCTCTCTCTCTCTCTCTCTCTCTCTCTCTCTAATAATGGCGTGTAACTCATCACTCATTACACACACAAGCACCAGGATCACCACAGTCAAGTCACCAAGAGAAAGACGAGCCAGAGCTCACCGCCCCTGCCACCACACTGCCCCCACCACACCAACACTACACTGCCCCTGCCACCACCGCACTGCCAACACCGCCACCACCACACTACCGCCACCACCACGAAAATACATATATATAGTCATCAATAAATACCGCACGTGGCCTTGGCTTAAATGTTGATAATGTGAGGACTTCCTGTGTGCCGAGTCTCCTCCAGCGTAAAATCGTCACTTGAATCCCAGTTTAGATTTAAGTGAGCTTGGATTACTTCCCCTAACCTAACCTAACATTTCTTATTAAATACGATGTGGTAGCTGCAAAAATCCCTCCCCCTCCCCCATCCTTCTCATTGTCTATAACCCACCTTAACCCCTGTACCTCGCCACCACCTTACACCCACCCCCGCCATCCCCCATCACTCGTCCACACATCATTGACAAAAAGAGAGAGAGGATTGGCATTGCTAACCGTACCAGGTAGATGTGTGGCCGACTGTACCACTGGCTACGACATGATGTGATTGGTGGAAAGGTTTGCTATGGGTCATATAGGTTGGTGTTTGGAGAGACAGGTTACCACAGGGGGCGGAGGAACACCTTTCTGCAACTGTACCACTGTAGTAATAAAACATTCACCACCTTGCCTTCCATGTTAATAGTCACCATCACAGTTTAGTGGTGTCATTACTCTGCTCACTGGGCTAGACAACACGACCAGACTCCCTAGTAATAAGATGCTTGCAGGCGGCCACATAGCACTGCTCAAGGCTCCCACTGTTCTGCGTATTCTCTACTACTTTCTTGTTCTTTCTTTTTTTCCTGTTATTCTTTCTTCTGATCTTTTATACCACTGTCACTACCAACATCAATTACCACTACCACCATCGTATACAACAACTACCAGCATCACCACCACTACCACCACAATACATGGCTGCTCATCTTCTAGTTCCCTTCAAGTGATCTAATTAACCAAATGAGAAGACTTTTTAATTACCTCCTGAGACAGTGTGCGTCCAGGTGAAGGGGAGGTGTCCACAACACCTGTAGGTGAAGGGGAAGTGCTCAACACCTGTAGGTGAAGAGGAGGTGCTCACAACACCTGTAGGTGAAGGGGAGGTGCTCACAACACCTGTAGGTGAAGGGGAGGTGCTCACAACACCTGTAGGTGAAGGGGAGGTGCTCACAACACCTGTAGGTGAAGGGGAGGTGCTCACAACACCTGTAGGTGAAGGGGAGGTGCTCACAACACCTGTAGGTGAAGGGGAGGTGCTCACAACACCTGTAGGTGAAGAGGAGGTGCTCACAACACCTGTAGGTGAAGGGTAGGTGCTCACAACACCTGTAGGTGAAGGGGAGGTGTCCACACCACCTGTAGGTGAAGGGAAGGTGTCCACACCACCTGTAGATGAAGGAGCTTTATACCCGGGTGGTGGTGGCGGCAGACAACATAAGTGGCAGGTTATGAGGTACAGTCTGGTCCCCGCCGAGGTCTGGCAGACGCGGCCATAATTACTGAGTGTTTACCACGATGTTCACACCCTCTCCCTCCCCACCCATTCCCACCTCCCCCCTTGCTCACACCCCTCCCTACACCCCTCCCCCATACTACCCCCCCCCTTTGTTATCTCATGCTATTTTCTTTATAATCACAGTTATTAGGTAATGGTCAACATCATTAACATCATTCTAACTTGCAAACATCTGAAGATTAGTCCCAGCTTATATCACCTGATGAATAAACACCCTAACGCTTACCTAACCTAACCAAACCTAACAAAACACAGAAAAATCCACCTCGTCCACTAAAAATAACGTCAACATAAAGTGTCTAAGAAAACTTCGTCCTATTTCACACTGTTTAAAATATCGTTCAAGTTTAATTCGCTTTCCGTGTATTGACGTCAAGTAGGTTGATTTTTTTTTTTTTTTGGTGGAACCAAGGAGTGTGTGGGTCATTGATTTACACACGTCTCAGGGGAGGGGAGGGGGAGGAGGGGGGAGGGTAGAGGGGGGGCAGGAGGAGGAGGGGCAGGAGGAGGAGGGGCAGGAGGAGGAGGGGTGGGAGGGTAGGAGGAGGAGGTGTAGGGGGGTAGGGAGGAGGGAGTAGGGAGGGTGGGAGGAGGAGGGTAGGGGCAGGAGGAGGAGGGCAGGGGGTAGGGAGGAGGAGGGGTGGGAGGTAGGAGGGAGGAGGTGGGGGGCAGGGAGGAGGAGGAGCAGGAGGAGGAGGGTGGGGGGGAGGAGGGGGTAAAGGATGGAGAGGGGGTCAGGAGGAGGAGTGGGGAGGAGTAGGGGCTGGAGGAGGAGGAGGAGGAGGAGGAGTAGGAGAGAGAAAGGGAGTAGTAGTAGTAGTAGTAGTAGTTGTGTGAGTGTGTGTGTGATATGAGTCCAAAGCACACTGTTTATAGAATAGCACAACATTTTATCTCTGATGGCAAGATAGCTTATACAAGATATACTAAGGCTGTATCCACACTTCTTATCTACCAGCTAAGTTAACTTCTATGTACCGAACTAAACAAACAATGTACAAGAAATACTCTAACTCTCAACGCCACAGTATCCTGACCACTGGGCTCTGATAAAGACCCTTGTGACCTCTGACCTGTAATCCTTTATGCGCTACCTCCCACAGGATGAGTATGAGGTGCACAATAAACTAGCTGCTGTCCGGTCTAAAAAAAAAATTCAGATTCATACATACATACACAGTTACACACCCAACTCACACACACACAACAAACACCCCGCCCACACACACACACACCCAAAAAACACCCCGCCCACACACACATATAAGTAAAGATGTTTTGAATGGATGTATTTTGGAGCAGACTTGTTTGCGTGGACTACAACAAACCGCGAGGAGGTCATTAGTAAAGCCCCGGGAGTCATATTTACAACCTGCCTTTAATAGTTCAACTCTGTGTGTGTGTGTGTGTGTGTTTACCGAGGGCCTGGAAATTAGTTTATGAAATATGGTGACGTCTGACCAGCCATCACTGTATTCCTGTACCGTAACACCTCACTGTACCATCATCACGGGTCCGTACCATAATGTAAAAAATCCAGAGTACAAAACTATTATGATATTACAGCAATTTTTATTAGATAAGCTTTGACACACACACACGTCAGTCCCCCAAAATACTTGAGTTTACCCAATAATACTTTTTTCATCGCTTTCTTTGACACAGCTGACTCGTCATGGTCCAGATCCCAAGAATTCGCTGAAAAAAATCCACAACCTGACTAAGATATTCAGAAATCATTTAAGACTAAATATGATCACGAATATGAAAGATGACTAAACATATGTGTGTGTGTGTGTGTGTGTGTGTGTGTGTGTGGGGGGGTGTGGTGTGTGTGTGATGTAAATACGACACATTCACCAAGAGGCACGACCCACCTGTACAGTTTGTGGTCAAAATTCCCTGGTCGTGTTTACCATCGGCGGCTGGAGTGTCATGGCGTTAAGTGGGATTATAATTTAACATCTCTCTTCATATTTTTTATTTGTATGTTGTTGTTGTTGTTGTAGTTGTTGCAGCTGTTGTTGTTGTTACAGTATATTGAATGAAAAGCATCGTTCATCACCCACACAAGCCAATCACACACACACACACACTAGCAGGGTTTGGCAGTGGACTACTGCACCATCCTCGTCATCGCCACCTACTGCCACCTGCAGTCCCCCTCCCACCTCGCGCAGTCCGCCACTACAACAAAACTCAGCCCATAAGAGCCCGCACTGATAGATATACGAACAGCACCATCCCATCTATTGTTAAAATAATAAACAGCTCCTGATTTATGTACTGTACAGTGTACAGCCCTGTAAAAGTATTGAACGTATATTATTATGTGCAAATCACATGTAAGTTTGCATATTTTCAGCCACCGGCAGCAACTCTATTACAAAACCGTTTATTATTATTATTATTATTATTATTATTATTATTATTACACACAAGCGTACCTTATATTAGTGTGTGGAGGCCAAAGGGGGAGGGAGAGAAGAGGGGGAGAGAAGTAGGGGTAATGGAAGAGGAAGGAGGGGGTGAGGGAAGAGGGTGAGAGAGGAGGAGGGAGAATGAGGGAAGAGGAAAAGAGGGGTGAGGGAAGGGGAGGAAGGGGAGGTAGGGGGTGGGGGAAGGGGAGGAAGGGGATAAGGGAAGAGGAGGTAGGAATTATCTTCTGGCATCTCAAGAGGTTCCCAGGTTAAGTATTCCACCATAACAGCGTCTTATATCACAGCGACACACGAGGCCACACAGAGGCCACAGCAGCGACACAAGAGGCCACTATTGCTCGCTCACTTCAACAGATTGCAAAGCCCGAGATGTAAAAAGGAATTGAAATTACACCAAGACTACTGTGTGTGTGTGTATCTCAACCCCACACAAGTGTACACATACAACACTAATAATGCACGCTGTCAACATCTTTGCAATCCAGCCACCCACCTCCAAGCCGCCACCCACCCAACACCAAGCCAACCCGCCACCCACCAAGCCACCCAACACCAAGCCATCCCGCCACCCACAACCCCGCCTAAGCCCCAGGGGCGGCCTAGTTCTCTACATGACCCTACAGTACATCATACACACACACCCTAACCCAACCTAATTTAACCTAACCCAACCTAACCTAATTTGGTTTAACTTAACATAACCTAACGTAACCTAATTGAATTTGCTGTAACTTAACCTAACCTAACCTAACCTAACCTAACCTACCCCACCCCACACACTAACCCAATTTAACCTAACGTCCAAAAGTTAACAAGTTAAGTAGAACTCGCCATTACTACCATCCACAAGTTAACAACACAATTGCATGACACTATTACCTTACCTAAGTTGTTAAAGTAATTAAAACGTCAGTGTATAATCTATCACCACTACACGTGTCTACCACCACTACACACCGGTCTACCACTATTACATATGTCTACCACCACTACACGTGTCTATCACCACTACACACCTGTCTACCATTATTACACACCTGTCTATCACCACTACACCTGTCTACCACCATTACAAACCTGTCAACCAGCATTACACACCTGTTTACCACCATTACACACCTGTCTACCACCATTACACACCTGTCTACCACCATTACACACCTGTCTACCACCATTACACACCTGTCTACCATCACGAGTGACAATTAGTTATGATAATGATAATTAATGTGATGATATGTGGTTATAATTAATGTGATAATAATTAACATGGAAGGTGTACCTGTGTGCTCGTCCAGGTGTGAAGGGTTTAATTAATCAGCCAACAGAGGATCCACAGGTGGCAATTACTTGACGGCGTGACACTAGTGCCAGGTGCCACGGGAGGTGTGACACTGGTGTAACGTGTCACGTGCTTTGTGGTAGTGGTGTCAGGTGGAACTAGTGTCAGGTGCCACAGGAGGTTGGTACAGTGGGACAGTGTGTGTGTGAGGGAGGGGGGGGTGGCCAGGGGGGTGTATCTGGTGGTCGGTCAGAGTCGTGTAGGAGACACGTGTAGCACCGTGGTCGGGCAAGCACTGGTGGGGAGGGCGAGGGCTACCGTGTTTTATAGCTGCCAGACGTGTGTGTACTACCATCACCACTACCACTACAACCACCATCACCACTACCATAACAACCGCTACTACCCACTACCAGGTGACGTTAGTTTTGGTAAGCGTTAGGGTGTCTATTCTTCAGGTGATCCGACCATTAGAGACATACCCCAAGAACAGGTGGGAAAAAACACTCAACTCTGTATAATTTATCATAAACAAATAGTCACATATTATACATAGATGCTCAGGTAACAGACAGACAGACAGACAGACAGACAGACAAGTGAGAAGCGACAAACAGTGACGTGTCCTTCCCTACCAACCCTCCCTCCTTCAATCTCCCTTCCCTTCCCTCCCTCCCTCCCTCCCTCCCTCCCACCTAGTAATCCTCTTACACTCTCATAGCTTTAGAAGGCAGCCGTGTGAGAAGGTCGGGTCAGTAGAACAACTGTGGGCGTGTTGGTGAGGCTGTGGGCGTGTTGGTGAGGCTGTGGGCGTGTTGGTGAGGCTGTGGGCGTGGTGTTGAGGCTGTGGGCGTGTTGGCGAGGCTGTGGGCGTGTTGATGATACCGTGGGCGTGTAGGGGCGGCCACTAGCTCTCTCTCAACATATTTTACATGTCCCAAAAATCTCCACACAGGAATTCAAATTAATTTTCTGAAGAGCAAGATGTGTGTGTGTGTGTGTGTGTGTGTGTGTGTACGTACAGGACCTCACAAACAGTAAATTCTACCTAAACTGACGGACAAACAGACAGACAGACGGAACCACCACCACCACCAACTACCAACACTCACCACCAACAGAACCATTACCACCTACCTGCACCCCACAACCACCTACGGACACCCCACTACACATACGCACACCCCACTACACATACGCACACCCCACTACACATACGCACACCCCACTACACATACGCACACCCGCCCCACTACACATACACACACAAACATTCAACATCCGTAACTTCAATTTCCCACCACAAAATACAACAACATTTTTACACCAAGATTCCTATCACGAGTGACTCTAAAAATGTTACCTTTATCACCAAACTCCGCCGCTCATATTAACTGTACATTAATTAAGGCAACACCTGCCACGTAGCGCACCTGAACACAACTGTCCTATGTTAAATAAACTCCCTTGAACACCTGTACGGAAATAAATGAACACACCTTAATAGACACCTGTACACCCCCGAGAACAAATAATAATAATAATAATAATAATAATAATAATAATAATAATAATAATAATAATAATAATAATAATAATAATAATAATAATAATAATAATAATGCCACTGATGTACCTGTGTAAAAATAAACTTGAATGTTGATAAGGAAATGAGAGAGAGAGAGAGAGAGAGAGAGAGATGACTGGATATTATTACATTATTCTTCGTCATTTAGACACACACACACAAAAAAATTATTCTTTCTATCTACCAATGTATGTATGTATATATATATATCCGCATTCCGCTCGCCTCGCAAGCGTGCAGACCCGAGTTCGTTCCCCGGACAAGGTGAAACTATGGGCAAGTTTCTTTACGCCATTTGCCTCGGTCTACCCAGTAGTAATTGGGGACCTGGATGTTAATCGATTTGCGGATCGTGTTCCGGGGGTAATGGTTAGCCAGTGCAGTTGGCGAATTGTCCGGTCTTCTCGGACTATTCCGTGACACTGGGTCATGCAGCTCGTTAACTCAGGGTGTGGTTGTTGTGTTGGAGACAGCTTCTACACCTTAAACAAATTCACGCTTATGTGGCCCTTGGGCCGGGCATCCTCGTTACACGAGGAACAACCATTATAATTTATTTTATTTGTGTATATATAGTATGTGTGTATATATGTATGTATATATTTATGTATGTACAGTATGCATATATACAGTATATATATATATATATATATATATATATATATATATATATATATATATATATATATATATATATATATATATATATATATATATATATACATATATATTTAGCCAAATCAACAGAGGCCTGGCACTTTCCACCCCAAGCTTACCCCGACAGGCGAACCCCCCACCCGCACTGACGAACACACACACACACACACACCTGACACTGAAATCGGGGCTCGAGTAACCCTAGATTTACACACGTGGGGCCACCTAGAACCACCTGAAGGTAAATGTTCACCTGCAGACATAACTCCCTGAACATCTGGAGGAGAACGGACTCAAAATTACCTTCATACCGCGACACACTACTGACGGCGACGGTGTAGGAGGAATCAGGTGTAAGAGCCACCCTAACTCACCTGAGACTGTGTTAAAGCATCTCACCTGTGCCTTCACCTACTTGGAGAGAGAGAGAGAGAGAGAGAGAGGTGTTAAGACGGGGGTATAACTATTTTGATATTACTCACTATCTCACTATCTCTTACTTACTCATTATCTCACTCACTCACTATCTCTTACTCACTCATAATCTCACTCACTCACTCACTCACTCACCAAGTACTTGAACGTAGGTTAAGTGGGGAGGATTAGGTGAGGGTGGAAGAAAAGCTGGGGTGAGGGTGGAGGGGCTGGGGTGAGGGTGGAGGGGCTGGGGTGAGGTGGAGGGAGGGAGGAGCTGGGAGGTGAGGTGGGAGGCTGGGAGTAGTGGAAGAGAAGCTGGGAATTGAGGGTGGAGGGAGCTGGGAGGTGAGGTGGAGGGGCTGGGAGTGAGGTGGAGGGCTGGGGGAGTGAGGTGGAGAGAAGCTGGGGTGAAGAGGTGGAAGAGAAGCTGGGGTGAGGTGGGGGCTGGGGTGAGGGTGGAAGAGAAGCTGGGGTGAGGGTAGAAGAGAATCTGGGGTGAGGGTGGAGAGAAGCTGGGGTGAAGGTGGAGGGGCTAGGGTGAGGTGGAGTGAAGCTGGAATGAGGAGGGTGAAAAGGAGAGTTTTCCCAGACAGACAGACACCCACACAAAACACCATGTCTCCTTGACGGTACAATACAGGAAAAAACTCGTCCCTGACCCTAGGTGGTGTGTGTGACATGTGTATGCTTCCTCACCACCAACAAGCACACCATCCAGGCTCTCTCTCTCTCTCTCTCTCTCTCTCTCTCTCTCTCTCTCTCTCTCTCTCTCTCTCTCTCTCTCCTTATAGCTGCAATAGGGACACGGATTCTGGCCACGAGAGTCAACACTTCACATAGCGGCCGTAAGCGGGACGTGTTGAGAATTGTATAAAGGCGAGCAGGTGACCCCAGGTGGATGGGCAGGTGTGCCTTGTTTACCTGGAGAGTTAGTGAAGCCCGCGGATGTAAATAAACACTTCACTCTTTTGTTAGTCAAATATTTGTGTGAATACTAATGAGGAAAATGAACGTGTGAGTGTGTGTGTGTGTGTGTGTGTGTGTGTGTGTGTGTGTGTGTGTGTGTGCTTCCCTTACCGTCTCGTCACATTTCTCCCTCACTACCTCTCACGTCTCCCTCACTACTTCTCACGTCTCCCTCACTACTTCTCACGTCTCCCTCACTACTTCTCACGTCTCCCTCACCACCTCCCTCAATGCCTCCCTATTTGTGGGCGGTATTTTAATGACTCGAGGTTCAACTTTTAGTGGACGACGCTTTTAACTCTTCAAGGACGACGATTCAACTCTTCAAGGACGACGATTTAACCCTTCAAGGACGACGATTTAACTCTTCAAGGACGACGAATTAACCCTTCAAGGACGACGATTTAACTCTTCAAGGACGACGATTTAACTCTTCAAGGACGACGATTTAACTCTTCAAGGACGACGAATTAACCCTTCAAGGACGACGAATTAACCCTTCAAGGACGACGATTTAACTCTTCAAGGACGACGAATTAACCCTTCAAGAACGATGATTTTAACCCTTCAAGGACGACAATTTAACCCTTCAAGAACGATGATTTTAACCCTTTGAGTATGAGTGCTCAAATTATTCGTCCTCAAAGGGTTACTGTGATTCTGGCGACTAGCTCTGAAGAAGGTAGTCACTGTAGGTTAGGTCAGGTCAGGTCAGGTCAAGTCATGTGTGTTCCCCATCTCTCCTGTAACTTGCCATGGAGGTTTTCTGATCTAGTGAGAGTGACTTAAGAAGCATAGTTGAACTGATACGGGAGAATTTAAGGCAGGGAGGAAAATGAAGAAGGCAGGGATGAAAATGAAAGCAGGGGAGAGAATTTTATAAAGAAAACGAGATGGACGATGGAACACTGAAGACATAATTCACAAAAAAAAAAACAAAAAAAAAACACGAAGGTAAATGAGGTGTAGACTTTAAAAACACACCAAGTCAGACAATGGGAAACCTTCATAGAAAACGGCAATGGCTAAGGGGAAACCTAAACAAAACAGATGAGAGAAGACTTTAAAAGAAAACGATATTAAACGAGCGGGAAACTTAAGGAGAATATGTGGGTATACAAAGAGAGATGAGGGGGGACTACACAAAAAAGGTAAACAAGAGGAACACTTTAAAGAAAACGATAATAGATGAAGGGGTAACTTAGATAATACTGGTAAATAATAATCATCGCCCGTATGTAGGACACAGACACGTATTTTACACACACACACACACACACACACACAGGGGGAACATTTGGAAGGGAGCTAAAAAAAAAAACACTGGCCTATTTAAAGCTACGGAGTTAGAGGCAAAAACTTAGATGGAGGAAGACGCCGCTGGGGAGTGACAATACAGCCTGGCTTTTCCTCCAGAATTACGACCCAAAATAATGGAAAAACTCTCTCTTAATTAATCGTACAAAGAGCGAGGGTTTGGTGGGTGGGGGGGTGGACGGACGGACACACACACAAAGGTTGACGAAGAACACAAAACTAAAATTAAAATTGACACTGAGACTCTACCTTAACTACTGTAGACACGTTCACTTAACACCATTTAGGAGATGAAGTTAAGGTACCCAAACTTTTCCCCAAAGATTCTGTACCTCAATTAAGTTTTGTGTTAAGTGAGCGTATCTAGTTAAGGTAGAATCTCAAGAGTAATTTTACCGCCATTTTTGTGTACATTTTGTGAATTAGTTTTTAAAGTCAGTTATATTTCGACTTGGGAGAAATATAATCACCTTAGGAGGCGCTGAAGGCGAGAGGCCCCGGGGGGCACACAATACTAAAGAGCCCCAGGTTTCCGCCCCGTAAGCCTCGCCCAGCTCCATCGGTCACCACCACAATAACGCTTTAATAAAATTCCCACCACCAAGAAAACAATATTGAAAAAAAAAACTCTCTTTGACGGGGGCAACCATGCGGGTGACAAGAGGGCGTGTGTGAGGGTGGCGGGCGTGTGTGTGGGGTGGCGGGCGGTGTGTGAGGGTGGCGGGCGTGTGCAGGGTGACGACACACACACACACATACATTCTCCGCTGGCAGTGGCGCGCGGGTCATCAACCATTCCTTTCCAGCATCTAGTCATCCCTCTCTTTCCCTCTCTTCTCCATCTCACCTCTAACTGAACCCACTCCACTGATTCTCCCTCTCTCTGTCAGTTATTCTCTTATTTCCCTCTCCTCCCTCTCACCCTGGTGCTTCTGTTCATTCTTCACTCTTCATAATGTTAACTTCCCTCTCGTCTCCTCCGGCCCCTCCCTCTTCCCACACCCACTCAACTCACTGCATAATTCAAGACTCAAACATATCTTACCCACTCACGCACACCTCCCACTCAACACACCTCCCCCACTCAAGCACACCTCCACCCTCAAGCACACCTCCCCCACCAGCACACACCCCCACTCACCTCTTAGCAGATAATCCCAGTTCAGCCCTCGTAACTATGGCTCTGTTGTTTACCTGTCCTGGTTAACCTTCGCTGAACACTGATTTGTGGAACTCACAACACACACACACACACACACACACACACACACACACACACACACACACACACACACACACACACACACACACACACACACACACACACACAGCACAAGGGAGGCGGATGAATATGTACAGCTGAGCCTCGGCGTCCTAATGAATTTAAGCAACGAAGGAAAAACTGTGTGTGTGTGTGGATGTAAGCTCTATACCTCAGTCTCGCACAAATAAAAACACGAAAACACACACACACACACACACACACACACACACACACACACACACACCGTCTGCTACCATGGATTTCATCATCTGGCTCTGCAGTAAACTTGCCTGAGGGATACATGTAGATCTGACCCACCTCCCCCTCACCTCCTCCCTTCCCTCACCTCCTCCTCCTTCCCCTCACCTCCTCCTCCTTCCCTCACCTCCTCCTCCTTCCCCTCACTCATTACCGCCTCACACCTCCAATACGTCATGTACACCTCCCTCCCTCCTCCAAACACCATACATCAGAACCCACGCGTACAGGGGCATGGTGACAGCTACACGTTACTCCAATATTATACCAAGGTAAGGTAAGGTAAGGTAAGGTTTAGTTAAGTTAGGGTTAGGTTAGGTTAGGTTAGATTAGGTTAGGCTATCGCTAAACAAGACACCAAATTAGTTCACTTAGCTGCCTCCCTCACACAGATTAAGTAAAGGTCAAGTGTGTCGTAGTAATAAGTGGTAAGTGCGCGTAAAGTGAGTGTGTAAAGTGCCGCTAACAATCCCTCCCTCTTAACAAACAAAGGTCAACTCCGCTCATAAACCAGAATAAAACAAGATTATTTTTTGTTTTGTTAAGCCGTGTTAGTGTATGTCCATGTACACTGTATATCTGACCTCCATCCTACACTGTATACCTGCACCTCCCTCCTATACAGTGCCTCCTCCCTCCTATACAGTATACCTGCACCTCCTCCCTCCCAGCATGACCTGCACCTCCTCCTCCCTCCTACAGTATACCTGCACCTCCTCCCTCCCGTACAGTATACCACCTCCTCCCTCCTACAGTATACCTGCCTCCTCCCTCCCTACACAGTATACCTCCTCCCTCCTATACAGTATACCTGCACCTCCTCCCTCCTATACAGTATACCTGCACCTCCTCCCTCCTACGTATACCTGCACCTCCTCCCTCCTACACAGTATACCTGCACCTCCTCCCTCCTATACAGTATACCTGCACCTCCTCCCTCCTACACTGTAATCCTTCATGTAACACTCTACTGTATTGTCTGGACGTGTTCTGTATCCTGTACCTGGAACGAAACAGTGACGTCACAATAGGTAAAATAACTACAGTACGCTGATTGGCTCATGAATGGTCTAGTTCACTGTGTTTGGTCGCTCTGATCACCTGAAGGACTAAGGACGACCATGGGTTAGGGACGACCATGGGTTGGGGACGACCATGGGCTGAGGAAGACCATGGGGTAGGGGCGACCATGGGGGTAGGGACGACCATGGGTAGGGACGACCATGGGTTGGGGACGACCATGGGCTGGGGAAGACCATGGGGTAGGGGCGACCATGGGGTAGGGGGCGACCATGGTAGGGACGACCATGGGGTAGGGACGACCATGGGGTAGGGACGACCATGGGTTGGGGAAGACCATGGGCTGGGGACGGCACTTCAGAGTAATAATCCCACGACACAGTTAGCATACATTTTCTAGGCATGAATTTTACATGTAATACTGTACCAGCTGCCTCTACTGCCACTATCAGCTGCCTCTACTGCCACTATCAGCTGCCTCTACCACCTCTACCAGTCACACACACACACACACACACACACACACACACACACACACACACACACACACTCAGTCAACGCCACACACACCCTTCACACTCAAAATTTGACACAAGTGAAAAATATAACAACACGACAACATATTATAGGCAAGACGAGGCGACGTGTCGTTAATACGCGTCCTGATAATACGTCTTGATATTATAGTGGAGATTAATATATAGGTCTCTCTCTCTCTCTCTCTCTCTCTCTCTCTCTCTCTCTCTCTCTCTCTCTCTCTCTCTCTCTCTCTCTCTCTCTCTCTCTCAAAACAGCAGCAGTTACGAGGCCAAAAATTGAGATTCTTGAAAAGTTGGAAGAAGATTGTGGTGATGGTTGTGGTGATGGTGGTAATAGTGGTAGTAGCAATGGTAATAGTGGTAGTAGCAGTGGTAATAGTGGTAGTAGCAATAGTAGAAGTGGTAATAGTGGCAAATCTCTATCTCTCTCTCTCTCTCTCTCTCTCTCTCTCTCTCTCTCTCTCTCTCTCTCTCTCTCTCTCTCTCTCCATAACACACCTGTCCACCCTCTCTGCTTCCACACACACACACACACACACACACACACACACACACACACACACACACACACACACACACACACACACACACACACACACACACACACACACACACTCTGGTGAAATATGCCATGGAGGCTCCCCTGATGCTTATCCCCCTAGCTAGGCAGACTTGACACCAACCACGTCTGCCACCACATGACACTATTCTCCCCAGTTCTGCCACCACATGACTCACCCCCCCACCCCATTTCAGCCTAATGGCCCCACACCTGCACTCCCCACACCTGCACAGATGGGTTACTGAGCCAGGTGTTGCACAGAATGGGGCACCAAATGTGGGGCCGAGTACACACCTGTCGGCTTGATGCATGTTACAATCCCTGTGATGAGGTGGTGGCCACACTTGATGAGGGCAGGGGGTGAGTGAGGGGGTGGTGAAGGTGAATGAAGGGGAGGGAGTGAGGTGAGGAGGGAGTGAGGGGTGAGTGAGGTGAGATGAGAGGGAGAGTAGGGATGGGAAGGCGGGTAGGAGGGAGAGATGAGAGAGGAGAGATGTGAGGGGTGAGAGGTGAGGTGAGGTGGGAGAGAATGGAAGAAGTAGTGAGAGCTGGGAGGGAGAAGGGAGAGGTAATGATGGGTGGAGGTGAGGGAGGAGAGTGAGGGTGAGGGGACTAGGGGAAGAGAGGGAGGGAGGGAGAAGAAGAGGGCAGTACATATTTTAAGTAGTCGAGACGGTGATCCTCTCTCTCTCTCTCTCTCTCTCTCTCTCTCTCTCTCTCTCTCTCTCTAATATCCCTCCTTGTATTATCCTCCCTGAGCCACTCAACCACACAGGGAGATGATGAACCTTTTCTTATTCTCCCTCCTCCCTCCTCCATGACCTGTACCTCTTCCTCCTCCCCCATTCCTCCTTCTCTTCTCCCACTCTCCATCTCCCATTCCTACTCCTCTTCCACTACCTGTCGCCATATCCCTCACCCCGTGGAGAAAGGAGGGAGGGGGAGGGGGAGGAAGGAGGGAGCAGGAGGGAAGGAGGGGGGAGGGAGAGAAAGGGGAAGGAGGGAGGAATAGGAGGAGGGGGAGAGAGAGGGGGGGGGAGGAGGAGAGAGGAGGAGGAGAGAGGAGGGAGGGAGCAGGTGGGAAGGAGGGAGTGTGAGGCTATCTTGCTGTGTTCACAAGTGGGTTAAATTTAGTGGGTGGTGGTCAGAGTAACAACCACTGTAAAAATTATCAATAACTTGTAATCAACCAGTGTATTCACTCCCAGTCAATTTGCTTTGCACTGTCACTATGTTGAAATGCCCTGTAATATGACCTTCTCCCCACCTAGTTATTATATATCATATTTGTATCACTTATGTTACTTGTATATTATTTGTCAACCAAGAGACCCATTCCCCAATTATGTAACTGTATATTTTCAACCTTCCGGCTGCCATGCTCAATAAACCGTTAATTATTATTATTATTACCCACAACATCAATCCTAAACTTCCCTTTCACCACCTGCCAATTAGTTTACCTGCCCTCAAATACTAGGTCTCCCACACGCCTTAATGAAACACTATGTATCTTTTCACCAGATTATCACCACCACAGATATAAAAAAAATCAATTACGTGAATCAGGTAGTCAATTAAGGTCTGACCAGGTGTGTTTATGAGAGGTCAGGTGAAGGTAATTAGTGGGTTTGTGTAATAAAGATTTAATTAATAAGGATGATGAAATACTACTATTACCATTATCATCACTACTATCACCAATCATCACTATCACCACCACTATCTTCACTACTACCATCACTATCAAAACTACCACTACTACCACCATCTACCCCAGCTGACACCTAAACAATTAAACAGATAATCTTCCTCCTCCTCCCCCTCCCCTTCCTTCCTTCCTTCTCTTTTAAACTTAATGAAGCATCTCCCCCTCTCCCTTTCCCCCCCTTTCTCCCTCCCTCTTCATTTCCTTCCCTTTCTCCCTCCTCCTCCTACCTACCTATAAAGTTTACTGATGCCTCCCTCCCTCCTTCCTTCCCTCCCTCCTTTCGTTCTCTAGGCAGTAAATTAATGGCGTTAGGACAGGTCTGACGGCCATCACCTCAACATGGATAACTCTAACACTCACTCTCTCTCTCTCTCTCTCTCTCTCTCTAGGCCTACACCACCGCCACATAGGCCTCAGACACTCTCATTATCCCTCTCCCTTGTTTTACGGTCACCAGTTATCTTCAATCTCCCCTCTCCCTCCTCTCATCCTCACTTCATCCCCATTGTCTTTTTCTTAGCCCTCTCCCCCTGGCACTAGGTGAGGGGCTTCTGTCTGCCACTCCTCCTCCCCCCCTGGCACTAGGTGAGGGGCTTTTGAGTGCCCCTCCTCCTCCTGGCACTGGGTGAGGGCGGAGTGCCACTACTACACTCCAGAGGGCCTATTGTTTCTTCCAGCGATGACCTGATTAGCACAGTCCTGGCAAGTCAGCGTTCTGGTCTTCCACCCCCCACCCTCCTTCAGTCTCTCTCTCTCTCTCTCTCTCACCTTAGGTTACTGTGAACCGGTCTCTCACACGAAAGAAAGAAAAGGACAATTTAAGTAATTTTCTAAGACAATCTGTAAGTTTTTTAATCACCTGAGATTGCCAGGGTTAGGTTAGGTTTTACTTGGTTAGGTTTGAGAAGGTCAGGTCAGGTCAGGTCGGACAAGATCTGGACAGACTCGGTTCGCCAACACACACACACACACACACACACACACACACACAACGTAAATAAACTGCGTGTCTCACCACCCAAGTTTATTTTGTGGTTCTTCATGTTCGTGTTGATCAAGGAGGGAAGGAGGGAGGAGGGTGTAAAGGAGGGAAGGTGTAAAGGAGGGAAGGTGTAAGGGAAGGAATGGTGGTTGTATGGGGAGGGAGGGAGGGGTAACAATGGGGAAAGAGAGAGGAAGGGAGCGAGGAAGTGAATGGAGTGGAACAAGGGCGATAGAGGGAGGGAGGGTGCGGAGAGGGAAAAAGGATGAGGGATGAAGAAGGGTGGTAGAGAACAAAAGGGAGGGAGAGAAGGGAGGAATAGAGGAGGGAACTAATCAACATTAACTGCCACCCATAATTAGACCATAAACCTTAAAATGCCTCCAAAACGGACACAAAAATGCCTCCAAAACTAAAAAATATAAACGGACACCAAAAAATGCCTCCAAAACGGACACACACAAGAGACTCGAGCACAACTAAACACCTTCCCTTTATCCTCCCTTAAGTTCATGACCTTGACGTTAGGTGGCGTATGTTGGACGTAATAAACACCCTAGTAACAGAAAACGCAATACAGAGGAGAGGGAGACTAAATGGAATAGTTTTACATGTAAGCCCTGGGTGCATGTGGTGGTGGAGAGGGAGGAGTGAAGGGGGTGGGAAGGGGGTGGAGGAAGGGGGTGGCGGGGGATCAGGAGGGGTGTCTACAGCTACATCAGGGTGTGTGTACAAGGTTCCAGCCGAACCTTGTTGTCAGCTGGAAAGTCTGAGGCAGCCTCCAGCCCCTCCATCCACTGTCAGCCCTCGTCAGCGTTAAGTAGCCATTTTCAGACATCTATTAACCCTTGTCAGCCCCTTCAGCTTCCACCAGAGACCACCATCAGCCCCTACCAACCTCTAGGAACACACACACACACACACACACACACACACACACACACACACACACACACAGATGTATTATGTGCTACGCTAAACACTCAAACAGAGGAACCAGCTGCCGCAGAGGTTGGCGTGCCACTAGCGGTATGAACTTTTGTAACATATTCCTGTGTGTGTGTGTGTGTGTAAGGAAGAGAGAGAGTGCTGTTTGACAGTCTTCTGGTGGCTCGGGTACCTACAGTAGGAGTCAACTTTGTGTTCGTGGCGCCCTTGGTTCGAGCCTCCGTACGGCCTCACCTGGCGTCGACTCCAGGGGCCACCAAGCCTTCCCCTAAATGACCTTCTGATCACCTTAACTGTTCCTACCCCCCGTCACCTCCTAGTAACGTAACGTAACATCTGCAACGTAACTCTTCAAGGAACATTTTTTTTATGCATTGGTTTCCGTCTCTCGTTCTCTGGAGCCCGTGTAGTAACTGTGGGCGGGTTAGGTGGTGGGCATGGTGGGCGTGGGCTAGGTGGTGGGCGTGGGCTAGGTGGTGGGCGTGGGTTAGGTGGTGGGCGTGGGTCAGGGGTCGGCGTGGGTCAAGGGGTGGGCGTGGGTCAAGGGGTGGGCGTGGGTCGGTGGTGGGCGTAGTAGTGGGCGTGGACGTAGTGGGCGTGGTATGGATCAGATGGTGTGTCAGGGAACCATTCAGAAGAGTGCCGGGTTTAAAAAGTCGACGTTTGCCGTCACCAATCCTACACGAGGCAGCCTTTGTTGTCATTCTTAATCATTGAGGTTTGTCAAGATGTGGCCAGGGGGCGAGATGACATCCCCCCTCACCTTCCCATCCTCATCCTCCCCTCCCCTCAGTTCTCTCTCCTGTTTACATCTGTTTACATCTCCAGCCCTTTAAAAAGTTATCTGTTTACATCCCTAGTTATGTAATTTACCTGTATTTATATCCAGTTATTTACAAGTTTACACGTCCAGCCATTAATGAGTTACATCTGTTTATATTCAGTTATTTACAAGTTTACCCTGTTTACACCCCCAGCCATCTATCACCCGTAAACACACACACACACACACACACACACACACACACACACACACACACTAATGTACACACGACCGCGCGAGTTATTCACCACAAAAACACGACCTGGTAACTATGCTGTACACACACACACAGGCTCACCCAAGCTCGGACTTACAGAGGTAATTAGCGATAAAACTGAAAGGACTCTCTGTGTGATGCTGTGGGTCAGGTTTTATCATGTATAAAATGATTGTCGGAGCGTTTAACTACCTGGAGATTGTGTGTGTGTGTGTGTGTGTGTGTGGTGTGTGGGAGTGTGTGTGTGTGTGTGTGTGTGCTGTTGACAGTCATTTGGCCAACGCCCACAAGAGACAGAGGACTGACTCTCGCTGGTGAAAAGTTGTCTGTGTGTGTGTTTGTTTTGTGTATGTTTATGTGTGTATGTGTAAATGTGTGTATGTGTAAATGTGTGTATAGTGTGTGGGTTTTCTTTCAAGGTACAGCATTATCCACACACACACACACACACACACACACACACACAAACAAGTGAGGTACACAGGCCAAGATACACACCACCACCCACCTGGCTCTCTCACTCACTCTCACCTACAGCAGCGCCACCCACAGGCAGGTCCTTTCACCCCTCCGCCCTCAGGTACTGGTTCATATCACACGGTACGGGGGGGTTTTCTGACTTAACCTGACCTGACCTAACCTACTTTAAATGAACATGACCTAAGCCAACTTAACCACTCTCTCTCTGCCGGTCGCCCACCTTTGACACACACACACACACACACACACACACACACACACACACACACACACACACACACACACACACACACACACACACACACACACACACACAGTAAGTGTTAAGAAGTACACATCAATAGTAACCTTTGATATGTGTGTGTGTGTGTGTGTGTGTGTATGTATATAAAAGAGGTAAGAGCTTTGATAACGAACACAACAATAAAGGCAAATATATAACAAAACGTAGAATCAATTTTTTCCCCAAATTCCTAAAATAACTTTGAATAAAAAACTATGAAATTTATAGCTAAAAAAATCTGCCGTTTTTAAATATAGAATAGTGATATTGGCTGGATAATATAAGTTTACACCAATAGACTTTCCTGAAGATTAAGCATCCTAGTGTATTTGACCTGATGGTTAAACACCCTAACTCTACCTTGGAGGGGGTGAGGTTGGTCACAGTTCTAATACCACCACCCTCCTCCCCCACCCCCCTAACTAAAAAACTTGTCGCATTCCCAGAAACTTAGGTAGGAAGTGTTGCCCTGGGCTGTTGATACCGTGTCGACCACCAACTACCACCACTACCACCATCACCACCACCACCATCACCACCACTAGTACTACCACCACCACTACTGCAACCACTACCACCACTACCATTGCCACTACTACTACCCACACTACCACTACCACCATCAATAAAAGGTGAACCAAACGCACCAACTTCATTCCGTGTACAATTTCCGCGTCGGGTGAAAGTTACAGAGATACTTGGAGATTGGAGCCACCATTATCTCCCTTAGGGCAGCTAACACGCATAATCCACGCATATGAGGGTAAGATCTACGCTGATTGGTTCTCCCCCCTCCCCCCACTGTAACGTCAGCTAGTCTTCTTTCCGGTAATTTAAGGTTAGGATTAGGTTAGGGTTTTGTTAGGTTAGTTTAGGTTAGTGCTACGTTAGGTTAGGGTTGGGTTAGGTTAGTGTTACGTTAGGGTTAGGTTAGTGTTACGTTAGGGTTACGTTAGGGTTAGGTTAGTGTTACGTTAGGGTTAGGTTAGTGTTACGTTAGGGTTACGTTAGGTTAGGGTTAGGTTAAAGTTACGTTGAGTTTCGGGTTACGTTAGGGTTAAGTTAGTTTAAGGTAAGGTTAGATGGGAATAGATCACCAGTGAAGGTCTGTTCATCTAACCCAACCCGCGTCACAACCGAACTATAGAGACCAGAGTCAGACCCACCAACCAGCAGCCTCAACAACCCCTTCAGCGACTCCCACCAGACAACGACACCACCTTCAGGAGTCCATCACCACCTTCAGGAGTCCATCACCACCTTCAGTCACCACCCACGGTCTGAACGGCCAGGTGATAAGACAACCTTCCTAGACCAGCGTCACTAGTATGGTCTATGGAAGGAATAAGGCAGGTTGGGTTAGGTTAGGTTATTGCCGCCATAATAGAAACCCAGTCAGACAAATAGCTCTATAAATCCCCCACAATAACTAGCTCAAGACTCAGCTTTAACACACTAATAGCTTAACTAGCCAGCAGCTGCCAGCCTCCTTCTACCTCCTCCTAAACTAAACTTCTTCAATTTGCAAACTATTAATCCCCTTCCTCCCCTCCTCCGCTAATCTTCTCACCCCCTTTCACAAACCCATCACCACTGCCCCCATCACCACCACCACCTCCTTCCACACCCCATCACTGCCCTCCACACCCTCCAATCCCCACCCCACCTCCCCCCCACACACACACATACCGGAAGGAGAGGTAAGTCTACTACTACATGTGTCTTTTGGGTATGTGGCACATGTGAACCACCACACGTCAGCCACACCGCCACACCTATACACGTCAACCACACTTGTTACACACCTGTACACTCAACCAATTAACAGGTTTACGACAGTAATTAAAGGGTTACTGTCATGAACATACCTTCATTCTATATTAAACTGTGTAGCTGGTGACACACACACACACACACACACACTGCTGGCCTGCATACACCCACCACACCCATAACTTCAACAAGACACACTACACCCTGCCCACACACGACACCCTGTTTTATGATAATACCTGGAGGTGTGGTGGTGAATATGATGGTCCCAGTGGAGGGGTGGGGTGGAGAGGGGGGCAGGGTGGAGGGGGTGGGTGGAGGGTAGGGGAAATAGGGTAAGGGAGGTGGTAGTCAAGGGGGTGGAGGGTAACAAGCGATTGATAAAAGAGATAGAACAATATTTAGAAATGCGCTCTCGTACAGGACATAGGCCACGTACAACTCTTCCATTGTATGAGACCGACCATTATTACACACATGTGAGAACCACTCTCACCCCCCCCCCCCACACACACACACCGTCAGAAACCATTACGTATTATCAGCTGACAGACTCCACGCAGTCAGAGCGGCGTCCAAAACAACTTTCCTCCAATGTGACCAAACCTGATACACCACCACACACCACCACCACCACCTTACACAACACCGCCTTACACCACACCACCACCGCCTTACACCACACCACTACCACCACCACACACCACACCGCCTTACACCACACTACCACCACCTTTTATACCTGACACCAACAGCACAGAAATCTAATATTAATGATATACTTGTCTAGAAAAATCCCAAACGCGACAAAAACTTTCTCAAAAATTTAACTGTTAACCCTCGTATATTTAGCCGTGTAGCTGATGACGTCACACGAGGGATGGAAAGCAGAGCCCCCATTGGTTACTTTATCGTACTCATCTACGTTATAAAATACATAATATTACTCATAAATAAGGTAGAACTAATCATTTAATCAAAGGTATAGCTCAGTACAGTACTCACGTCTCACATGTAGCTACGTCCAACAGGTAAACAGCTTCCTCACTACACACCTGTAATTAAGACACACAGGTTAAGATACTACACCTGATTCAGTTATTGGCAGTAGATAATATACGCATATTTGTGAAGTGGAGTAGACGGCTCTCTCTCTCTCTCTCTCTCTCTCTCTCTCTCTCTCCATACTCAAGAGGTTAAAGTTATAATAAATTAAACATAGTAAATTAAAGTGTAGGAACTTAATATGAATAAATAAATAAATTGAATAAGAGACACAGGTTCTTGCCCGAGAATGTCAGGGTCAGACAAACACACCTCCCTGGATCATCGCTTTATGTAACCCTGAACCTGTTTCCGGGTCGTATAAACAACTGTGGTGGTGGAGAAGGAATGTCACCTCCTTCCTCCCCCTTATCTTCCTACCCTTACCCCCTCTGCACCACTGTAAATCCAATATCACCACCACCACTACCACCATCGCTACCAACAATACCACCACTATCAACGAACACCCACTATTACCACAACCACCATAACACCACTACCACCAACAACCATCACCACTCCTATCATCACCAACAACCACCATCACCACTCCCATCATCACCACCATCACCACCCACCATCACCAACCACCATCACCAACAACCACCATCACTAATTCCCATCATCACCACCAACAACCACCATCACCACCCACCATCACCACCAACAACCACCATCACCACTCCCATCATCACCAACAACCACCATCACCACCCCATCATCACCACCAACAACCACCATCAACACTCCACCATCACCACCAACAACCACCATAACACCACTACCACCAACAACCATCACCACTCCTATCATCACCAACAACCACCATCACCACTCCCATCATCACCACCATCACCACCCACCATCACCAACCACCATCACCACCAGTCCCACACTCGGCTCCACTGGAACAGAATAACATGAATACAAACATTTAATTAGAAGCAAAAAAAAACCAAAAAAAAAAATTCCAAACGAAAACAAAAAACCATAATAGGTTATTTACCTAAAAAAAAAATATTACCAAAACTTTGAACATTTTTATTACTTTTCCATTACTTTGTTTTTTTATATAATTTGTTTCTTGTTGGCAATACTTCATGATGGCCAGGTAAAAACAATTAATTTTAACCCCTTGAGTATGATGAATTAACCGTAGAGAAGAAGAAGAAGAAGAAGAAGAAGAAGAAAAAGAAGAAGAAAAAGAAGAAAAAGAGGGAGGAGGAGGAAGAGGAGGAGGAAGGAGGAGGAGGAGGAGGAGGAGGAGGAGGTCGCCACCAGTGCAGATAACTTGCTCGGGGATTTTGCAGATGTTTATGAGCTTTACAGAGGCCCCCCCACACCGTCAGGAGGAGAGTGGGAAAAGAGATGACGGCGAGGAAGGGTGGGGGGAGAGAGAGATGAGGGAGAGAAAGGAAGGAGAGAAGGAGGGGGAGAGAGAAGGAGGGGAGAGAGGGAGGAGAAAGGATGGGGGGAAAGAATGGAGAGAGAAGGGGAGGAGAAAGGATGGGGAAGAAGGGAGGAGAAAGGATGAGGAGAGAAGGAGGGGGGAGAGAAGGGAAGGGGAGAAAGGAGGAGGAGGTTTGGGGAGTAAAGGAAGGGACGTTATTAGTGCAAGAGTTGAGGAGGAATGATAACAGTTAACAATTTTACTTGTGGCAGGGTGAAAAGGGAGAGGGTGAGAGAGGGTGAGGAGAGGGTGAGGGGGTGGGTGAGAGAGGGGGTGAGAGGGTGGGTGAGGAGGGTTAGTGAGAGGGTGGGTGAGAGGGGGTGTGAGGTGAGGTGAGAGGTGGGTGAGGTGGGTGGGGTGTGAGATTGAGATTGAGAGGGTGGGGTGAGGGTGGGTGAGAGGGGGTGAGAGGGGTGAGGTGGGTGAGAGGGGGGGTGAGGAGGGGGTGAGGAGGGGGGGTGAGGAGGGGGTGAGGAGGGGGGTGAGGAGGAGGTGAGGGGGGTGAGGAGGAGGGTGAGATGGGGGGTGGGGAGGGTGAGAGGGAGAGGAGGGTGAGGAGGGAGAGAAGATAGAGGTGTGACAGACACCATCATTGTAGAGGAGTTTGGAGTCCTCTTCTCTGCCTCCCTCCCCTCCTCCCCCTACCTCCCCACTCCTACCCTCCCCTCTTCCCCCACTCCTACCCTCGCCTCTCTCCCCGGAATATAAGGGGAATAAATCTCATTAATTTATATATTTCTTCTAAAACCTAAACATTTAAACCTTTAATAAACTTTTAATGCATAACCCAAACATAAAACAGTGTGAGACGCCAGGAGGTTTAACGTTTAAGCCCTGGGAAAATATTAAACCAAGATTAAACGATAGATTAAAACTACGGCAAAGAGGTGGAATATTTGTCCTGGTAACTAATGACGTCACGTGAGAGAGAGAGAGAGAGAGAGAGAGAGAGAGAGAGAGAGAGAGAGAGAGAGAGCCCTGCCTATGGTAAATTATCTTGAAAATATTTCGTATTTTTGTGTTGTTGTTGTTGTTGTTTACATTTCCAAGCTTCATTCATTATAAACAACAACAATAATAATAACAACAATAACAAGAAGAACAACGTAACCACCACCAATAATAATAATAATAATAATAATAATAATAATAATAATAATAATAATAATAATAATAATAATAATAATAATAATAATAATAATAACGTTGCCTTACATAACCACAACTACAATACACTGAAGCCGACTGTATATTATCACAGTCTCGTTAAGGTCTCATTTGACTTCTATTTCTGTACGCGATTACCTCCTGAGGCCCACGTTCATACCACACCACGCCACACCACGGCCACACTACACAACCCGCACCACACTACATCAACACCACACCCCTCACCTCAAATGTGTCTAAACGTAAATTTCTTCCCTTTAAACTATAACTAACTTATTATACCTGTACCTGGTAGACTCGAGTACCTGTACCTGGCAGAGACTCAAGTACCTGTACCTGGTAGACTCGAGTACCTGTACCTGGCAGAGACTCGAGTACCTGTACCTGGTAGACTCGAGTACCTGGTTGATTTAGGGAAAAACAAAACGTAAGAAACTTGAAGAATCTCGTCTCGATTACCAGGTAGTAGGAGTTATACTTGAGGTGGCACTGAGTCATATCACGTCACAGTATGGCCACACCTGAGCCACACCCTGAGTAACAGTATGGCCACACCCTGAGCCACACCTTGGCCATCTTCATCATCATATTAAGGTAAATGATGCGACGAAGAGAAACAAAGAAGGACAGTATAATGATGAAGATGAAGAAGAGGAGGAAGGTGATGAGGAGGAAGAGAAAGAAGAGGAGGGTGATGACGAAGAAGAGGGGGAGGAGGAAGAGGAAAAGGAGGAGGAGGAAAATGACAACGAGGTGGGGGAGGAGGACGAAAAGGAGGGAGGAAGAGGGAGGAGGAGGAGGGTGAGGAGGAGGAGGAGGAGGAGGAGGAAGAGGGTGACGAGGAGGAGGAAGATGTACACCTCACCACTCGCCATTATTCACACCTTATCGAGGCATTTTTACCCAACTATAAATTCCCTCTCCTTGACGTCTACTAAATTATTAAACTACCATCTCTCTCCCTCCCTACTTCCTTCCTTCCTTCTCTCCATCCCTTCGCTTCTTCCCTCCCTCCCTCCCTCCCTCTCCTTCCTTCCCTCCCACCCCCTCTCCTTCCTTCCCTCCCTCCCCCACCCCTCACTCACGGCCATAAAATCATTATATAAATGAGAACACCTACACCCTAACTTACACCTTACCTACACCCAAAACCCCCGTCTCCCTACCTCTGTGTATCTCACTCTACACCTATCATCCTATACCAGTGTATCTTGTGTAGGTATACTGACCATGCACCTACACCCAGCATGAGAAGCACCACTTGACGATACGTTACACTCGATTTATTACACTCCACTAGGGAGGCTCGACCCCATGTAAACACCTTCTACTAGTCCTCCCGCATCTCCTCCTCCCGCTCCGGCCCCTCCTCCTCCTCCACTCCGGCCCCTCCTCCTCTTCCTCCACTCCGACCCTCCTCCTCCCCACCGCTCCTTCTCCTCCCGTTCCGGCCCCTCCTCCTCCTCCCGCCCCTACACGCTAATCTTAATGTCGCTCAGAGTAACGAGACTATCACATATCATTAACATTTACCACCACTATTACCACTACCACCACCACTACCACCATTATTACCACTACCACTATTACCACCACCACTATTACCACCACCACTATTACCACCACCACTATTACCACCACCACTATTACCACCACCACTATTACCACTACCACCACTATACCACCATATACCTACCACTATTACCCACACCACACATACCCACCACTATTACCACCACTATTACCACACCCACATACCACCACTACCACTACCACTATTACCACCACCACTATTACCACTACCACTATTACCACTACCACTATTACCACTACCACTATTACCACTACCACCACTACCACTATTTTTTTTAAACGTGGCCGCCAGCCTCCCCCTATAGCCACACCTTCGCCGCCATTTTATTACCTTAAAATTAAATATCCTAACCACCATCACTATACTACAACACTACTATTGATAACACTACGACTCACATTACTGCTACAACCACCACTATGACTACCACTACTACCACAGCCTTAGTCCAGACCTAACACCTAGTATCGCACTAACCATAACACCTTAACTTAACCTAACCTAACCTAACCACCCTGCCACCACACAGTCACCACCCTGCCACCACACAGTCACCACCTGCTACCACACACAGTCTACCCCTGCCACCACAGTCACCACCCTGCCGCCACACAGTCACCACCCCTGCCGCCACAGTCACCACCCTGCCACCACCCAGCCACCACACAGTCACCACACAATCCACCACCCTGCCACCATCAAGCTACTACTCTGCCATCAGAGGTGGTGAGGGGGAAGAGGTGTGGTGAGGGGGAAGAAGGATGTGGTGAGGTGGTGAGGAAGAGGAAGGTGGTGAGAGAGAGAGAGGCAGAAGATGGAATGTCACAGTAAATTAGTCAGGGCGAGGGAGGGGAGGGGTGGTGGGGGGGAGAAGGGGGTGACGAAGAAGGAGTGAGAGGAAAGGAAGTAGGCAGGAGGAAGAGGGAGGGAGGGAGGGAGGGAGGAAGGGAGGAAGGGGGAGGGAGGGAGAGAAAATAGATGGAAAGCTACACTAAACCAGTCAAGAGGGAGGGTGGACAACCTGAACAAACATGTGGTGGTGGTGGTGGTGGTGGTGGTGGTGGTGATGGTGGTGATGGTGAAGTGACCACTAACAGGGACTACCACCACGACAGCACAACTACTATCACCACATCCACCACTATTACCACTTCAAATAACCCATTGTTTCATTAGACACTTACAATACATACACTGTCAACCACCACTATCACCATCACCACTATCACCATCACCACTATCACCAGCACCACTACCACCATCACAACAATCACTATCACCAGTACCACCATCACAACAATCACTATCACCACCATCACAAGTACCATCACCATTATCATCACCACCACCATTAACACCATCACTATCACCACCATCACCATCATCATCGTCACAATTACCACCACCATGACAACTAGCACCACTACTCGCCATAACACCTTAAGCACCATTAAACACCATAACGCGACGTAAAGAGCCACAGGTTGATCTCAAAATGGTGTTTACCTGTCTAGTTTAGTATGTGTCCAGCAACCAGGTGAGCCGTGGCACCCTCACCTTAGTGGCTCTCACACCTTAGTGGCACCCTCACCTTAGTGGCTCTCACACCTTAGTGGCACCTTTACCTTAGTGGCTCTCACACCTTAGTGGCACCTCACATGTGGCTCTCACACCTTAGTGGCACCCTCACCTTAGTGGCACCCTCACCTTAGTGGCTCTCACACCTTAGTAGCTCACCTTAGTGGCACCCTTACCTTAGTGGCTCTCACACCTTGGTGGCACTCTCACGTGAACACAAACATTCTATCACTCTACACACACACACACACACACACACACACACACACACACACACACACACACACACACACACACCTAAACAAAACACACTTGTTATATTCTAGTCACGCTGTCTGTCTCCTGAGTCAAACACTGTCGACATTATTTGATTTTATCTACGAGACCGAGAGCATCGCAGCCAGACGCCCACACAGACTCTATCCCGAGGCCGCCTAGGTCACCCCCGCCCCGCCCCGCCCCGCCCCACGTCAAATATTCAGACTAACTTTCATATTACAAAAATAAATAAATATATAAATAAATATAACATTTAAATATTGCACAAGTCCATTTTATTTCCGTTTTATTGTGAGGTAACAACTGTATTATACATTAGATACTGCAGCTGTATGATACATCTGAGTGTGATTGTATGGTTTTTTGTACGGCACAGCACCACATCACCACACTACACCACATCACCACACTACACCACATCACCACACTACCCCACCACCACCACACCACCACACTACCCCACCACCACCACACCACAATCTTAAGTTAAATTTACGGGTACATAAACAAGATTACAGTACCAACCACTCAACCTAACCTACAACACATTACAGACAAGAACAAAATGGCGACCAATTTGCACTGATACTTGACCATGAACGACATACGGAAGAATTAACGTAGATATTTTTAAGAGAGTTTAAGGGCGTCGTTATGCTACGCCAACCACGCACTCTAACATACTCCCTCTCATCTGGTCTATAAGTACGGGAACCACGCATTCAACACACACTCCCTGACCCAGACTACAACTACGGCAACCACGCACTGAACACTCAACCCTCAGTGGAATGGTCCTCTTAAACAGCCAATCATATCCCAGAATGACTACTAAAGACAAGCTCATTGGCTGGGACGGTATATACTTATGAAGGCATGAAGCTTTCCTGTCTGAGCACTACAACATCGTCCCAGCCAATCAGTGCATCTTTAATAGTCATCCATGGATTGTGATTGGCTTATCCTTAAGTACTAATAGTGTAGGAGGGTGACAAGTGAATGTGCGTCTCAGTTTAAGATGTTCGGTACAGACGGAGACGGTGTGGCCGGTACTGTACTCGACTGACTTCACTTAACCAACTGTAAAGTCAGCTTCAGGAGGTCTGGTTGACGCAGCTCACACGTCAGGGCCACAGGGGTGTGTACCTTTAGGAGTCACTCAACCAAAAAATATTGTTTCTCACTGACATACATTTTTTCTCTCAAAGGAAAATATTAAATCCAGTCAGGATATTTGGTGAAATTGTTTATATGTACACCAGTGTGTATGTGTACACCAGTGTCTTGCGTGTATGTGTACACCAGTGTGTATTGTGTGTATATGTGCATACCAGTGTGTAATGTGTGTATACAGTATAGGAATGATACAACACCTTGTATTGTTCTACAGTTGTATAATACACCTTGTATTAAGGTTGTTTATCATGGTGACCATCACACAGTATCACCTCAGTTTACCACCAATAACTGAATACAAATATAATGAAAAATAAAATAAACTACAACAATATATATATATATATATATATATATATATATATATATATATATATATATATATATATATATATATATATATATATATATATATATATATATATATATATATAAACTCTTCATTTTGAAGGAAGCAACAAAGTTTCAATGGTAAAGTTACAATCAGCTGAGCGAGGCATACAGCCACAGCTGTGACGGCCTCCATCCTCACTACCACACACCCCCACCAACACTTCCTTCATCACCCCACACCCCCCAACACCACCTCCACCACCCCACACCCCCCCAACACCACCTCCACCACCCTACACCCCAACACCACCCCTACACCCACCAACATCACCACACACACACACCGTCCCCTCCAAAACCCACCTCCAACCCTGACTCCAGAATCAAAGACACAGAGAGAGACTTGGAGGGTCTGGAGAGTCGCTACTTAAGACGACTTCATGGCTAATTACCGTCTTGGCAGGACGACCATCACACGGCGACTGGTGACGATGAGAGAGAGAGAGAGAGAGAGAGAGAGAGAGAGAGAGAGAGAGAGAGAGAGAGAAAGAGAGAGAGACTACTCGGTCCTGGCTGGCGTTCCACAGGGCAGGTTACTCAGGCCGCGTCTCTATAATACCTATACTTTTCTCACCATCTCCTCCCCTTGGTCTCAGAGGCAGCGTCATACCCAGAGGCCCTCACTACCCACCTCAGCTATTCCACCCCACCAGGAACACTGCAGGAGATCTTCAACTTCGTATCCCAGTCCCTCGGTCATATATCCAGCAGAAGGGATCAACGAGAAGGGGGTGAAGGAAGCGGACATTCCTAGGGGTAAATTTTGACTTTAAACTTGAGAGTACCATTATAGAAGCACAGGGAAGATAGGCGCTTCATGTAAGGCTGCACCACTACGCCACACCCTGTACCTCCACACACACACACACACACACACACATAACAGTCAGCACTAACGACACCAAACGACCAATTAAACGGGTTCACGACGCGTCCTACGATTGGTCCAGGAACCAAGATGGTAATTCACATCAAGAATCCTCAGAGTCGTAAATTAAAAACCCAAATTCCACCTTAACTACAGGCGTAAGAAGGCTTTTAACTCACTCCCATCAGCCACAACACTAAGATGGCAGACCAAGATGGCGTCGAAATTACACTGAAACTTGACCCCAGTTCATTACGACGATCTAAACCCCAAGATAAAAATAATAAATGACTTGTGAATGTTTGGGAATCCCTGAGGTGACCGCTTTACCTACACCCTCCTTAAGAGTAATTACCTGTACTTACCTTACTCACGCTTGGCTTTATAACACAGTAATTACCTGTGTGTGTGTGTGTGTGTGTGTGTGTGTGTGTGTGTGTGTGTGTGTGTGTGTGTGTGGTAGTTAACTTGGAGAGTGTTTATATCTGCTCTCAACACACTAACACACTGGCCCGTTTACTATCACACACCTACACTATCAGACACCCTACACTGTCACACACCCACACTATCACACACCCACACTATCACACACCCACACTATCAGACACCCTACACTACCACACACCCACACCACCACACACCCACACTATCAGACACCCTACACTGTCACACACCCACACTATCACACACCCACACTATCACACACCCACACTATCAGACACCCTACACTACCACACACCCACACCACCACACACCCACACTATCAGACACCCTACACTGTCACCCCCACACTGTCACACACCCACACCATCACACACCCACACCATCAGACACCCCACACTGTCACACACCCACACCATCACACACACCCACACCATCACACACCACACCACCACACACACACCCACACCACCACACCACCACACACCCACACAATCACACACCCACACCATCACACACCCACACCAACACACACACCCACACCATCATCACACACCCACACCATCACACACCCACACACACCCACACCACACCACACACCCACACCAACACACACACCCACACCAACACACACCCACACCAAATAGCTATGTTCCACACTATCACACACCCACACTATCACACACACACCCACACCACACACACCCACACCACCACACACCCACACCACCACACACACCCACACCACCCACACCACCACACACACCCACCACACACCCACACCATCACACACCCACACCATCACACACCCACACCATCACACACCCACACCACCACACACCCACACACCATCACACACCCACACCAACACACCCACACACCACCACACACACCACACCACCACACACCCACACCACCACACACCCACACCAACACACACCCACACTATCACACACCCACACCACCACACACCCACACTATCACACACCCACACTATCGCACCTCATGTGTGTTTGCACTGTCTACCTGTCCTAATTAACACAACAATGTTTTATGATAAATATTTGCACATTTAGTTGACAGTGTACAGCAAAATGTTTCAAGAGTTGATGTGAAAGAGTGATTCTCTCTCTCTCTCTCCTAAGGGTTCATCTCACTGCCTGCCACTTTTTATGAGCAACGGCATTTTGAGAGAGAGAGAGAGAGAGAGAGAGAGAGAGAGAGAGAGAGAGGAGAGAGAGAGAGAGAGAGAGAGAGAGAAAGAAAGAAAGAAAGAAAAGAAAGAAAGAAAGAAAGAAAGAAAGAAAGAAAGAAAGAAAGACACTCACCTGACTCCAGGACGGGGAGGCACAACACACACAGACGGTACAGCTAAGCGACTCTGAAAAAGACAAACAAACAAAATTCAGTCAAGGTTTACACAGACTTTTGCTATGTTAGAATATTGTCAAGTCCTGGAAAAACCTGGAAAATTTAGGGTTTTACTGGAACTCCTTGAAAATTTTGAGGTTTTACTGGAACTCCCTAAAAAAAAACTGGAAAATTTAGGGTTTTTAATGTAAGTCCTGGAAAGTTCAAGGTTTTATTGTAAGTCCTGGAAAAACCTGGAAAAATTAGGGTTTTACTGGAAGTCCTGGAAAGTTTAAGGTTTTAGTGTAAGTCCTGGAAAAACCTGGAAAATTTAGGGGTGCTACCGGAAATCCTGAAAAAACCTGGAATTACCAAGAAAAAAAAATAGGAATCATTTATATTTTGGTATTGCATCAAGAGAGAGAAACACCTACAGATATACCGTATACATATATCAAGGCAGGCAGGATCACAGGGACTATATACCGCTATAACACCTGTGAGATATAGGTTTAATTAAACAAACACAGGTATACAACTACACATTAACTTTACATCGAGTTAAAACCTTTCATGATACTACTAATACCCCCACCCACCCCACCCCATTGTAGGTACAGTGTGGGGGGGGGGGAAGGGGGGTGGAGTTGGTGGGGTGGTGGGGGTGAGGGGGTAGTGTGGGGGATCACCTGGGTATTTGCAACACTTTCAACTGCAACAACAACAACATTAGGTCGCTGTTTAATATGCAAATTACCTCCCGACAAACAGAGACTGACGCTGGTATGTATTCAATTATCACGTAATAATTACTAAACATACGCACAAAAATATTTAACCTGACAATTATGTAAATAAATTTTACCTGATATTTGCACCCGAATAATTTTGGGGAGATGGGCGGCCACTGTGCCAGTATTTAGCTTGTATGTAAATGAGGGTCCACCTGCCTGCCTGCCTGCCTGTCTGCCACTCAGTCTGCCGTTCAGCCCACCCAGGCCACCCCCACCCAACCCAAAGTACTGCCCACTCGAGGCCCCCTTCATTGTCTATCATGATGAAAAGTATCAAGTAAATCATGTATATTAAACAAGATGTTGTAACCGCTAGACTAAGGTTAGGCTATAAGTACAGTCCCCTTCACTAGTGCGTTTACAGGGGCTCGTCAGGTTTTGTGCAGTGTGGCAGAGCTGTTTGTTTACATTCGACAGAAGGAAACTCGCAATAGTAAACATACTATAGAATGAAATTAACACTATTAAAATAAATATCTCAAAGATAATGATTTGTGGAATGTTTATATGACGAGCCCCTGTAAACGCACAAGTGAAGGGGAGTGTACCTCTGGCAGTACATCCCTTAGGCAGATGTGAACAAAGCAAAATGTAAAGTATGGGGCCAGACACATGGCCCCACACTCCAACACAAAGGCAAGATAGCGGACATATTAAGAATGTATCCACTTTTTTGCACCTAGTAGCTTAGTTAATTCCCATGTATATAACTAAACACACAATGTACTTCGATGCTCCCAAATTAGATGTGAATAACAAAGTGTGTGGCCTGATATATGACCTCACACTGCAGAACGCCCCTCACGCAGGTATGAATAAATCAACTCTTTATGTATTGAACTGAACCATCAACGTACTGAGAATACTCTAATACTCAACGCTACTGCTATCAGGACGTGTATGGGGGTGCACAATAAACTAGCTGTTGTCTGCGTCCAAAAAAAAGGGTCATTTCTCCTCACACCCACTCCAGCCCACACTAACCTCACACCCACTCCAGCCCACACTGACCTCCCGCCCACACTGACCTCCCGCCCACACCACCCAGTCAGGGACCCACCCACCCACGGCCGCCCACCATAAGATAACATAACTTGCTCAACTGACCAATTAAACTCCCTCTCGCTACTGCCCGTCTGTTTGTTTGTCTGGACGCAAGCTAGTTCCCTCCCACACACACCTGTCATGTTGCCTCTCTCCCACACACACCTGCCACACAAACCCTCCCTCACACCTGTCACATACGGCCTCCCTCCTACAAACTCGTCACACACACACACCTGTCACTCACACACAACTCCGGCCACCCACACACACCTGTTAGGTTAGGTACTACAAGTGGTCAAATTTGATACAAATATATTAACATCTGTAAGAGTTTTATGTTGAAAACTCTCAAACACACAGACAGACTGACGGACGTGTTGACACTTCACTGTCTGGGACCAACACACATCTCACTACACTGTCTGTGCCATTATCTAACCCCCCCCACACACACCCCACACACACACCCCATCTCTTCAACACATTATGCACATCAGTTACCATTAATCTACAGCTATAGTATAATAACCTCAAACCCCAACCACATACCCATTCACATAACCCTGACCACATACCCCCACATATCACCGACCACATACCCCCACTTCATACCTCGACCACATGCCATCGACCATACCCACCACATACCCCACCACATATCACCGACCACATATTACCGACCACATATCCCGACCTCTTAACAAATTCTCCTCGCCTCCATAAAGTTCAAGACATCATTAAATGCTTCACTAACTCGCTAAAAAACTATTCTCAAATACCTTGTAACTACAGAGACACATTTAAATTCATTCACCTCTAAAGCCACGAGAGACATTTACCGTCACACTAATATCTCACTAACTCTACATATCTCTTAGTTAAGCTTCATTTAGTCCTGAGAGACATATTTACCGTCACTAAACTCTCACTAACTCTACATATCTCTTAGTTAAGCTTCATTTAACCATGAGATATATACACCGTCACACTCTAAAACAAACTCGTAACTCTACTGAGACATAAAAAGACAAGAGACATACATATATACACACACCTTTTAGTATGTTTAAAAGGCAGGAGACATTTAAATTAGGTCCAATGAGTTGTTGAGGTGCAGGCGGGCAAGACACAGTGAGTTGGTTAGGTGACATATTAAACGTGACGATTTATTTTAGGTTCGTAATTTTCCTGCCACGGTCAGAGGTGTGGTGGCATATTACCCTGTGTGTGTGTGTGTGTGTGTGTAGATGACGATACTACACACACACACACACACACACACACACACACACACACACACCACATATCACTACGTTTCATGTTTAACAAGTGGTTTTGGCACTCAGGCAGGTGCCAGGTCCCATGTGGCACTCTGACACTAACTGGCGGTGATTTACAACCCGTGTTCACCAGCCCAGCACCACGACCTACACTGTGACGCAATGCTGCAAGAGGGGGGGAAGGGGGATATGGTGCCACCCTCCAGTACACGACCAAGAGTGGTACTGTTTACATATGCTTCCACTGACAGCTAATTAAGGCACTACCTGTACGCTACTGTCACCTGATACTTACACCTGTATCCTGTACTTTATGTATTACTTCACTATTCAAGGTACTACAGTAGACATAGTGTAGACTGTAGAATCCAGGGTACAAACCAAGCACTGTTCAACGAGGGGTAATTTTCAACGCCAGGCACCGCTCAACGCTCGTGCCGGCGGTATTTATATTAGGAATCTGGTCTTGGGCTTTACTGGTATGTGTACTGTAAGGCCTTCATTATTAATCCCCCAGTCACTCCCTCAACCTCGCTGCCTCCCTCACTCTCTTCCATCCTCACTCCCTCCCTCTCCCTCATCTTCGCTGCTTCCCTCACTTCCTCTTATGCTATCTCCTCCTCTCTTTCTCTCTGCCACCCTCTCTCATGCTTGCTGCCTCCCTCTCGTCCTCCTTCCCCTCATTCTCTCGTTCCCTCATTCTCATTATACCTCTCTCCCTCTTTCACCCTCTCTCACATCCTTCCTTCCACTTTCACCCTCCCTCCCTCTCTCACTAACTTCCTTCCTCTTTCACCCTCCCTCTCTCCCTCTTTCTCCCTCCCTCTTTCACCCTCCCTCTCCCCCCCTCTCACTACCTCCCTCCCTCTCTCTACCTACGCACGGTATGCCATCCCGTACACCTACACGCTTAAAATAAACACATTCGGTACCGGTCAGTGTACCTGCCAACTTGTACCTCCATCCAGACGGTACCAAGCAACTGTGTCTGTCTATGGATGCACCACGCTACACCTGCTCTACGGTACTAACTATAACCCCTGTAGTTACTGATACTGTCTGTGTGCTGTCTACCTACCCCCAGCCCATGCAGGTACTACACTGTCACACTCATACACACCGTCACCATACACTCACTCTCGTCACCATTATCATCATCCCCATCATCATAAATACACTATCATCATCATCACACACCAGGCCAAGGCTTCATCATCTTCAAGACGCTGCAGTACACGTTGAAGGCATTTTACCCTGGGTGTGTATTAATGTAGTGTTGGGAGGGATGTGAGAGGTCAGGTTGTGCTAAGACAGGTCAGGTCAGGTCAGGTTGCTACACTATTTATTTTTCTCCAAGATGAAAATTTCTGCTTAAGAAAAAAAATATATCTCAACCGGGGTCCTCGAAGTATATTCTGTAGGACAACATTTGAGTCACACACACACACACACACACACACACACACACACACACACACCGGGGTAATTTCGAGGAAAAACACTGGTAAAATACAGGAGAGAAGAGGCTGAATATGAGAGTGTTTACAGGAAAAACATTTTGTGTGGAGCAGCGAGCGGGTGAGGACCAGAGTCACACGGCCAACTTATCGTCGACGGGGTTAATGGATAGTCCTGGGGGCCCTGTGTGTGTGTGTGTGTGTGTGTGTGTGTGTGTGTGTGTGTGTCAGTTTTGTTCATTTATTACCAACTCTTCTGTCAGCCCTACCAACAGTGCAGTTCTCGGTCCAGTGTATGTGTAGTTTTTTTTCTCTCTCTCTCTTATTGTCTGTCACTCCCGACCAGGTACCGATGTTGTATGATAGTTTGGTCAAATATCTCCCAGTGTGTGTTAGTCCTTTAGTTAGGGGATCTTAAAGCACGACTGATGGCCTTGGTTCATGGGATTCGATATGAATTCGACTCTTTATTGTGCAATCGAAACCTAAGTGGTATATAAGTGTTGCAGCCCATTCCTTCTCCAACAATCAACCGAACAAATGGAAGAGACAGACAGACAGACAGACAGACACCTAAATGAAACATCTAATGAGACCCACTAAAGGATTCATATCTCTAACATAAGGAAGTATCTGGCAGACCAACACACCATTACCTCATCCCGTGTTCCTCAAGATAAAATACAGTAACGGTCCCGATACTTTGTGTGTGTGTGTGTGTGTGTGTGTGTGTGTGTGTGTGTGTGTGTGTGTGTACAATCAAAGACAAAAGTCGTGTCGCGGTTTTGTCCGAAGATTAAACATAACTCGTGAAACATTATGAGTCCCCTACCACAAGGCAGAGCGGACCACAAGTTTTAGCCCTTCAGCAAATGTTTTCACCAAATTTCACGACACGATTTTTGTCTTTCATTGTATATATAAACAAAACCGGACGGACAGACCAAAAGACGCACACATGACATGTTTAACGCTATTGTGGTTTAGACTCAGATGGCTCCTGGACCACTATCTGAGGCTTGTTTTGTCTTTCTTATAGCATCCGATAAATTAGGTTAGGTTAGGTATCTTGTAGTGAAGGACAGTAAGATGTGCATCACGGGGACGCTGATCAGCACACACACTCACACATATATCCTGGTCACCTGTAGCTGCCCCATCAGGATGTGTTGAGAGGAATCTGATGCCGCCAGGAACACTCAGATGATGCGAGTACCTGGATCCTGCTCTCTCTCACACCTGATCTAAGTCACTCCTCCTCTCACCTTCATCTCTCACACGGCTTAAATCATCTCACCCCTCACACAGCTCTCCCCTCAAGTCGCCCTACTTCTCACCCTTCACAAAGCTTCAAGATAAACCCAAGACATAAGTGTATACAGGAGTTACATTTCACCTGTCGCTATCAACTGTAATGACTCACACACCTGGATCAGTTGCCAGGGGTAATATTACACAATAAGTAGGAACCTTAAACAGAGTCAACTATGTGTATTTGCTTGAAACTCTATCTGGTGTGTGACCTGACTTTGATTATGCTGTTCGGTTTTGGTCACTGTGCTACACAATAGAAACGAGATTCCCTAGAAGGCATTCAGAGGAGGGTGACAAGACTAATCCCGGCATTAGGATCCTTGAGTACAGACAAATTAATAAATACGAATTTGCACTCCCTCGAGGGACGTAGAGTGAGGGGCGATATGATAGAGGTGTATAAATGGAAGTCAAGGTTAAATAAAGGTGATATAACAAAGGTACTCAAAACTATCCAA
>NW_024711986.1:0-62500 GCF_018991925.1 Homarus americanus | reverse complement strand
CCAACAGAAACACACCATCAATATCACTTTATCGTCAGCATCACACCATCAGTGTCACACCTCCATCCCTCCATCATTACTACACCACTAGTGCCACACCACCAGTGTCACACCATCAGTGCTACACCACCAGTGCCGTAAGTCCACCAGTGTCACACCCCCACAAGTGCCACATCTACACCAGTGTCACACCTCCACCAGTGCCACACCACCAGTGTCACACCTCCACCAGTGCCACACCACCAGTGCCACACCTCCACCAGTGCCACACCGCCTCCCCCACTGCCACAGTTTTGCGGGAGTGTCATCAGAGCGTGGCGGTGATAAGGCCGCCACTGATAGTCACATTTCACGGTGACACAAAATCAGGGATTCAATTAGCGAGGCACCACCGTCACCACACCGTCACCACCACCGTCACCACCACCGTCATCACACCCGTCATCCCCACCACACCGTCACCACCACCGTCATCACCCCCGTCATCACCACCACACCGTCACAACTATCCCCCAGCCAAGGTGGTGACGAGATGGCTAAGACGGCTAGATCACAGACCTATCATTCACCCCTCACACACACCTTCACCCACCTCACATTCCCACACATGCCTCCTCACACATCCTCACATTCCCACACATGCCTCCTCACACTTCACATTCCCACACATGCCTCCACACACCTCACACACCCACACACACCTCACATTCCCACACACACCTCACATTCCCACACACACCTCACATTCCCACACACACCTCACATTCCCACACACACCTCACATTCCCACACATGCCTCCTCACACATGCCTCCTCACACACCCTGGGAAGCTCACCTTATAAAAAATTCATCTCATTCACATTTCTTCACAAAAGTTTATTTTTTATACATTTCAAGAAAACCTACTGTACATGAGCTGAGAGAGCATTACTAAGGGCTGAGAGTTGCTGGGAGGTGCTGATAAGTTCTGAAAGTTGTTGAGCAGCTTTGAGAGGTAGACAGGGGGTGCTGGGATGTGCCAAGAGGAACAAAAAAGCCTCTAGGAGGAAACAAGGGGCCCTGGGAGTTGCTGGGAACTACAGGGATGCTTTGGGAGGAGTTGAAAGAAACTGAACTGCGCTGAGAGACATTACAACATTTTGGGAGGTACTATAGAGGTGCTGAGGGTGAGGTGAGGCTGGGATGTGCTGAGGGGAGGGAGGGAGAACTAGGTGAGGCCGAGAGGTACTGAGAGGATCGTGTCAACTGGTTTACGACACTTTCAATGGTACTCTTCCTCTACGATACGTCGTTTATCGTACGTCTGATACAACCAATCTGGCCTTACCTCCGACCCACACCGCCCTCACCGCCCTGCCCTCACACCCACCACCCTCACCACTGCCCTCACACCATACCACCCACACCGCCCACCACCCTCAAGTCTCACCCTCATCAACATACCACACCACACTTGCCCGCCATGTACCCCAACCACGCAAAACAATGCCTCGTGTGTAAAGTCCTTAATTTGTGAGAGGAGGATCAGTGATCAAAGTTTGTCAGATATTAGCAAACTCAACGGCACTTATATTTCTTGACCCCAGGGTGTGGGTGTATGCCAGGGGAGGGGCATGGTGTACAGGGGAGGGCATGGTGTCTGAGGGATGGGAGGGCATGTACAGGGGAGGGGCTGAGTACAGGGGGCATGGCGTACAGGTGGCACAGTGTGGGGGCATGGTGTACCGGGGAGGGCAACATGGTGTCTGGGAGGGCATGGTGTCCGGGGGGCGGCATGGCGGGGCATGGTGTACCAGGGAGACATTTGCGGGGCATGGTGTACCAGGGGCATGGTGTGGGGGCATGGTGTGCTGGGCGGCATGGTGTACCAGGGGGGGCGGCATGCTGGGGGCATGATGTACCAGGGGCATGGTGTCCAGGAGGCAGAGGGAGGTGGGGCTATGGTCTGTCTTGTAGAGGAGTGGACAATCAGGGACGTTCCAGGACTCTTACTTATATTCAAGGACAGTCCAGCACACTCATCTATGACAAAAATACACATGTAAATAACTACACATAGTATACATAACACATGAACCATAAAACATTCAGACACATTACAACATTATTATTTCACATCCATAATAAGAGATCTTGAATGTGTGTAGGAAGAGTCACCAAAAGAGTCCTTGATCTTAACGGGGAAAAGTCCGGTAAAGTCCCTTGGTCTTAACGGGGAAAAGTCCGGTAAAGTCCCTTGTCTAACAGGAAAAGTCATGGTCTGTAACGGGGAAAGTCCGGTAGATCCTTAATTTTGACAGGAAAGGTCCGATCTGATGTCAATGGAGGAAGACACCCAGGAGTACCACGAGACCAGGTGTTAGTATGTACACTATTAATGAATAACAGGTGTAGTATGTACACTATTAATATGGACCAACAGGTGTTAGTATGTACACTATTAATGAATAACAGGTGTTAGTATGACACTATTAATGGACCAACAGGTGTTAGTATGCACTATTAATGGACCAACAGGTGTTAGTATTACATATTAATGGACCAAATTGTAGGTACACTATTAATGGACCAACAGGTGTTAGTAGGTACACTATTAATGAACCAACAGTGTTAGTATACATAATGAACCAACAGTTAGTATGTACACTATTAATGGACCAACAGGTGTTAGTAGGTACACTATTAATGGACCAACAGGTGTTAAATGCGTTACACTATTAATGGACCAACAGGTGTTAGTATGTACACTATTAATGGACAACAGGTGTTAGTATGTACACTATTAATGGACCAACAGGTGTTAGTATACACTATTAATGGACCAACAGGTGTTAGTATGTACACTATTAATGGACCAACAGGTGTTAGTATGTACACTATTAATGGACCAACAGGTGTTAGTATGTACACTATTAATGGACCAACAGGTGTTAGTATATTACTATTAATGGACCAACAGGTGTTAGTAGGTACACTATTAATGGACCAACAGGTGTTAGTAGGTACACAATAATGGACCAACAGGTGTTAGTAGGTACACTATTAATGGACCAACAGGTGTTAGTTGTACACATTAATGGACCAACAGGTGTTAGTAGGTACACTATTAATGGACCAACAGGTGTTAGTATGTACACTATTAATGGACCAACAGGTGTTAGTATGTACTATTAATGGACCAAAGGTGTAGTATGTACACTATTAATGGACCAACAGGTGTTAGTATGTACACTATATAATGGACCAACAGGTGTTAATATTACACTATTAATGGAAACAATTATGGGTACACTATTAATGGACCAACAGGTGTTAGTATGTACACTATTAATGGACCAACAGGTGTTAGTATGTACACTATTAATGGACCAACAGGTGTTAGTATGTACACTATTCCTGCTCTGTCACAATAGTTATTTAGTGGATACAAACTATTTTAATGCGTCTGTGTTGGGGGAGGGAGTGGGGAGAGAGGGAGGGAGTGGGGAGAGGGAGGTGGAGAGAGGGAGGGTGAGGAGAGAGAGGAGGAGGGACACTAACCACCCTCCAGTTTCCCTCCTCACCATCCACAGTTCACAATCCGTTCTCCTCCTCCTCCCATCCTTATCTCCCGCCCTCAGCCTCATCACCTTTATCCTCCCGCCCACCTCTGCTCACCTGCCTCCTAACCTCCCCGCCCACACTTTATCCTTCCCTTACCTCCCCTATCCCCTTACACACTCCTAACCTCCCCAGCCTCTAAACCTCCCGCCCTTTATCCTCCTCCAAACTCTAATATCCTTCCTCAACCTCCCTTACCTCTGTCTCCCGCCCTCCGCCTCCCACCCTTATCCCTCCTCACCTCTAACCTCCCATGCTCAAGCCTCCCAGTCACGCCTCCTCCCGCCCACTCTCCTCCCACACCTCTAACCTCAGCACTGCCTCACTTCCCACAATCCAGCCAGTTCCACCCACACACTAGCCTCGCCCACATTCTATCCTCCCCGCCACTCAGCCTCCACAATCCGCAGTCACCACCCAAAATCTGGGGCAGCGACTACAAAGAATAATCACATTGAGAGGAAAGGAGGAAAGGAGGGGGAGAATGAAGGTTGGCTGATGGAGATGGACAATTAAAGGAGGAAGTGGGAGAATATTGGCGTAGGGAGGGAGGAGGGAGGAGGGAGGAGGAGAGGAAGATAATCCCTGCAGCTGGACCAAAACACCACACACTGACCTCTCTGTGACGTCATCCTTAGCCTTGACCTCGACCTCTCAAATCGACGACTCCCATTGAACGCAAAGAGTTAAGTCATCGTACCCAGATAACCATAATTATACCCCCATTAAACACTCATTACAACACCACCCATTACAGCACCTCATTACAGCACCACCCATTCGCACTTACCCATTACAGCCACCCATTACACCACCTACAACCACCCATTGCACCACCATTACAGCACCACCCATTACAGCACCCACCCATTACAACCTTCCAACCCACCCATTACAACACCCACCCATTACAGCACCACCCATTACAGCACCACCCATTTACCACCCATTACAACACCCACCCATTACAGCACCCACCCATTACAACAACCACCCATTACAACACCCACCATTACAACACCCACCCATTACAGCACCAACCATTACAACACCCACCCGTTACAACAAACAAACTACCAATTAAAAGGGTCACTTCCCCACCCCATTACTTCAAGCTATTTCTCCCTGCCCCATTTAAAGCAACCCATTGTATTTCTACCCCATTAGCATACCTTCCCTCCTCCCTCCTCCTCCTCCTCCCCCATTAGCGGCTGCCATAATTCTACCATCACCATAGGTTACCCTTACCCCCACGACCACACACACTCACTCATCACCACACTCACCGTCACACACTCACTGTCACCACACATTCACCGTCGCCACACTCTCACCGTCACCACACACAATCACCACACACCACTCACCATAATACATCCACCATCACCACACTATCACCACACACTCACCGTCACCACACACTATCACCACACACCACTATCAACACACTCACCGTCACCACACACTCACCCTGTCACCATACACGATCACCACACACTCACTATCAATCCACATCACACACACCTACCGTCACCATACACTATCACCACACACTCATCAACACATCACCGTCACCACACACTCACCGTCACCACACACTCACCGTCACCATACACTATCACCATACACTCACTATTACCAACTCACCATCACCACACACGTACAGTCTGACCCAAAAGCAATGTTGTAACTACCAGCTGCGTGGGAGTGTCAACGCCGAGGGGAGGCACAACGCCGAGGGAGGCCAACGCTGAGGGGGAGGCGTCAACGCTGAGTGGGAGTGCGTCAACGCTGAGTGGGGAGGCTCAACGCTGAGTGCGTCAACGCCGAGTGGGGTGACGTAGGTAAAGGATGGCGCCACATATTAAACTCCCTGATACATATCGTCCCGGCCAAGACTGTCTTAACTGGGATGCTTCTATTTATTAGCCAGTGAGGGGGAGAGGGGGAGAGGGGTGGGGAGAGGGGGAGGGAGAGGGTGGGGAGGGAGGAAGAGGGTAAGAGGAAGGACGAAGAGAGAGAGAGGAAGGATGAGATAAGGATGAGGGGAGGGAGAGGAGGCAAAAAGAGGGAAGAGAAGAAATGAAGAAGATAGCAAGATGGAAGAGAAAGGAAGCGATGAGAGGAAGAAGAGTGGATGTATGAATAATGAGTAAAGAAGAGAGAGAAAAGGCAAAGGGAGGGGAGAGGATGGGGAGGAAAGCAGAGAGAAATGGAGAGAGGAGATGGGAGAGAGAAGAGGAGAGGAAATTAGGATTATTGATTAGAATCCATTATGGCACTGTTGATGGCACCATTCTTTAGTGACACTGTTGATGGCACCATTCTTTAGTGACACTGTTGATGGCACCATTCTACTGTGACACTGTTGATGACACCCTTCTTCTGTGGCACTGTTGATGGCACCATTCTTTAGTGACACTGTTGATGGCACCATTCTACTGTGACACTGTTGATGGCACCCTTCTTCTGTGGCACTGTTGATGGCACCATTCTACTGTGACACTGTTGATGGCACCCTTCTTCTGTGGCACTGTTGATGGCACCATTCTTTAGTGACACTGTTGATGACACCATTCTTTAGTGACACTGTTGATGGCACCCTTCTTCTGTGGCACTGTTGATGGCACCATTCTACTGTGACACTATTGATGGCACCTTTCTTTAGTGGCTCTCTCTCTCTCTCTCTCTCTCTCTCTCTCCCTCCGTACCCACTACCCTCCTCCCTCTCTTATTCAATCCATCAACCACCAATTCATTTTCTGACGCGACCATCTCCCCTTCCCCTCCCCCCCTCCCTCCATCACACCCTACACACATCACCCCACCCCCTCTCTCTCTCTCTCTCTATTTTACCAAACTCTTTATTAATTTCTCCTCGTGTCTCTCGTCTTTCTCCCTTCTCCTTTGTTTTTATCTGTTTTTTTTACTTTTTATTCGTTTGTGTTTTTCTGTATTGTTAACTTTCTTGTTTTACATACTCTGAGGAACTTGTTGTTGTGTGGAATTTTGAGGGAGAGGGGATGTGTGTGTGTGTGTGTGGATGTGTGTGTGTGTGTATATGTATATATGTGTGTGTATATGTGTGTGTGTGTGTATATGTGTGTGTACGTATGTGTGTGTGTGTGTCTCTCTCTATTTCACCAACCGCAGTTCTTACCTGTGGAGAGAGAGAGAGAGAGAGAGAGAGAGAGAGAGAGAGAGAGAGACCAGTATAATCTCCTCTAATACAATTCATCTCTTGACCCGCTGCTTCTTTTATCTTCCATTATGTCATGTGCACCATTTATCACGTTATATCATGCCCACCGTTTGTCATGGTATGTCACGTCTTAATTTATATGACTATCATGTCCATTAGCCCCTCAGCGCCACTCATAACGCCACTATCACCACTACAATTTAAAAGCGTCACCAGACCTCTCACAACGCCACTAATACCACCAGCATCACCTCTACCGTTTAAAGGCGTCTCCAGGCCTCTCACAACGACACAAACACCACCAGCATCACCACTACCGTTTAAAGGCGTCACCAGACCTCTCACAACGCCACAAACACCACCATCACCACCACTACCATTGAAAGGCGTCACCAGACCTCTCACAACGCCACTAATACCACCATCGCCACCACTACCATTGAAAGGCGTCACCAGACCTCTCACAACGCCACTAACACCACCAGCATCACCACTACCATTGAAAGGCGTCACCAGACCTCTCACAACGCCACAAAACACCACCATCACCACCACTACCATTGAAAGGCGTCACCAGACCTCTCACAACGCCACTAACACGACAAGCATCACCACAACCATTGAAAGGCGTCACCAGACCTCTCACAACGCCACTAACACGACAAGCATCACCACTACCGTTTAAAGGCGTCACCAGACCTCTCACAACGCCACTAATACCACCAACATCACCACTACCGTTTAAAGGCGTCACCAGACCTCTCACAACGCCACTAATACCACCAGCATCACCACTACCGTTTAAAGGCGCTCCCTGGTCTCGTTAAACACCAACAGGCGTCGTTTCCTCCTCATAATGGCGTCTTTATCTCGTGTTGAGGATCTGTGTACCAGTGAGGGCCAATGATCGGGGCGTTTATTTGTCCCGAAGTACATTTGTTTACTTAATACACCAATTAGTACATCTGTGTTAGTACATCAATTAGTGTACACATCTGTTTCGTTAGTACACCTGTCTGCATACCTGTTATTAACTCACCTTACACCATACAATGTAACAACTGTCAATATCATCGCCTGTGACGTTGCGCTTTACTCCACCACCTGAGAGCCAATGAGGAGGAAGTGACGTCATGCTTTAGTCCACCACCTGAGAGCCAATGAGGAGGAAGTGACGTCATGCTTTAGTCCAGCACCTGAGAGCCAATGAGGAGGAAGTGACGTTATGCCTTAGTCCAGCACCTGAGAGCCAATGAGGAGGAAGTGACGTTATGCCTTAGTCCAGCACCTGAGAGCCAATGACGAGGAAGATTTCTATGCTAATCATCAGGTGGGGATTTGTCCAGGTGAGGGTTTCATCTTCCCGCCCTTCCGCCTCTTCTTCTTCCTCTTCCTCCTCCACTTTCTTTTCCTCCCCTACTAAGCTTCTTCTTCCACTACCATCTCTTCCTTCACTTTCTCCCATTCCTTTTTTCCTTCTCTTACTCTTCCTTTCCCTTCTCCTCCTCTCCCGTTCTCTCCTTCCACACTTACTTCTCCTACTTCCTTTCCTCTTTTGTCCTCTTCCCTTTCCCCTCCCTCGCTTCCTACTCCTTCACCACCATCATCGTTCCTTCCCTCCCCCCCTCCCCGTCCTCCTCCTCTTCCTCCACCCCCTTCCTACCCTGCCACCATCATCTTCTTTCTTCCCCCCGCCACCATCCTTGTACACATTCAGGAATAACAAACTCGTGCAGTATTGACGTGGGTGCATGGGTGAGTGAGTTACTGTGGGAGGGAGAGCTGCGTGGGTGTAGTGGGTACAGTAAGAGGAGGAGGACGCCCGCACGCCCATTCTTCTGTTCTCGCTGACAGCCCAGACAATTGTATTACAGAAGGCAGCCCGTTCACTCCCTCTGTTGGGACTTGAACATTTCATTTCTTGGACCCAATAATTTTGCTGGGGTCGCACGCACGCACGCGCACGCACACGCACACACATATATTCTCTGTCTGTCCGTCGCATCTAACTACTCTATGCATACCTGAGCGCTGACCTCCCACACCCCTAACAGTAGAGTCAAGTCTCACGGCCTCTTAGTTTGGGTCACGTATCACCAACTGGGAATGGCTGCCAAACAACACAACAGTAATAACAATAATAATAATAATAATAATAATAATAATAATAATAATAATAATAATAATAATAATAATAATAATAATAATAATAATAATAATAATAATAATAATAATAATAATAATAATAATAATAATAATAATAATAATAATAATAATAATAATAATAATAATAATAATGACGGTGGTGGTGGGGAGGGGAACAGTGGTGGGGAGGAGGGTGGCAGCAGGCGGAGTAATCTGCCAGGTAGATGAGCGCCTCACTTAATCAGTCCTGGTGACACTTCCCTCCATCAGTCAGACTCCTGCTACCGTCTCAAGACCTGGCCACACTGATCTGGCCACACCAATCTGGCCACACTGACCTTGACACACTGACCTGGCCACACTAACCTTGACACACTGATCTGGCCACACTGACCTGACTACACTGAAGGACGACCACAGCAGCCAGCCACAGCAGAACAAACACACACACACACACACACACACACACACACGCACAGCGGACAACCACTTTGGACAGTCACACGTCACACTTCCCTTGCAAACAGCCACAGCACCACAACACCCAACCACAGCACCACAGCACCCAACCACAGCAGCCAGCCACAGCATCACAGCGTCAGACAGGTATACGAGGCAACACACAAACTTGGGTCAACATGTTGTCTCACAAATTTCACTCTGCAACACAAACCTCTGACACAACACAATGGTCGTGAGGAAGAGGTGTGAGCGTGAGGAAGAGGTGTGGGCATGAGGAAGAGGTGTGGGCGTGTGGAAGAGGTGGCGTGCGATAGTTTATGGGTGTGGAAGAGGTGGCGTGCGATAGTTCATGAGTGTGGGCGTGTGGAAGACGTGTGGGTGTGTGGAAGACGCATGGGCGTGTGGAAGACGTGTGGGTGTGTGGAAGACGCATGGGCGTGTGCATCATGGGCGTGGGCAAGAAGTGTGGGTGTGAGTCAGGTGTATGTGTAAAGGAAGGCGTGGGTATGAAGGACAGATGGGAGGAAGGCGTGGGCGTCAAGGAGTGAGGGAGGAGGGCAGGTGGCAGAGATGACACGCCCCTCATACACAAGACAGGCAGAGCTTCATTAAGTGCACCGTAACGTCAATACCCCCCCCACTTCCTCTCCCTCCATCTTACTTCCCTTCATTCATCTTCCCTCCATTACTCTCCCCTCTATCCACCTTTCAATTACTCTCCCCTTCCCCCATCCACCATTCCTCAACTCCTCTACCCCCTTTCCCTCCACTCCCCTCCCCATCCACCTTCCCTACCTATCCTCACCTTCAGTGTTACCAATGACGCTAATTAACCCTCGCCGCCAAGAACCCATTAACGACTTCTCTTTGTCTATCTGTATGCTAATGTAAGTGTCACACAATTCTTCTTTTTACACCAGAACGCGAACACCGATCTTGATGAAACTTGGCAGGTGGCTTGGTGGCCAAATGACAACAACCTCAGTTGATTTTGGCTAGAGTAGGTCAAAGGTCGAGGTCACACGTGGAGATCAAACACCACCGTCTAGATAGGGTCGATAGGGTGAAATTTTGCCCCAAAGACAATTTTCTACAGAATCTCGAGAATGGCAGAACCGATTACAACAAAACTTGGTAGGTTGGGTATCTGATGGTCAATGAAGATGTGGTTTAATTATGGGGAGAGCAGGTTAAAGTTCAAGATCACAACTCAAGGTCAAAGTTCAACACCAGAGGAATTTTGTGTTATGGTGCGAATTTGGACTGGTAAGAAGATAAGAGAATCGAACTACACCACGACTACAACCATTACGACATCGAATTCTCATAAAACCCCTGGGTTAATTTCAGCTCCCCACCACCTGCCTCTGTAGGCGTTCAGTGAGAACGTGTCCAATTGGCTCACTTAAGCGATGGAATATGTGTGGCGAGCAACATGGCACCAAATTACACCGTGACTCTATGGTAAGGGAAAACGCTCTTCACGCCAGTTACGAGGAGGAGGGGAAGAGGGGGATAGGGGAGGAAGGGGAGGGAAGAGGAGGAGACGGGGAGGGAAGAGGAGGAGACGGGGAGGGAAGGAGGAGGAGACGGCGGAGGGAAGAGGAGACGGGGAGGGAAGAGGAAGGGAAGAGGATAGGGAGGGAAGAGGGTGGGGAGGAAAGAGAAAGGGATGGAGAGGGAAGAGGAGGGGATGGAAAGAAGGAAAGGAAGGGATGGGAAGGGAAGGGAAGAGAGGGAAGAAAAGAGGAGGGAAGGAAGGGGATGGAAGAGGAGGGAAGAGAGAAGATGGGGGTAAAGGCCGTACGGTTTTAAGAGGGTCTTTATACTCAACTCTTTAATAAACGCCATTACACCCTCTACACATACCACAACCTAAACAATGACACCTGCAACACACCTTGTCATTACTCTGCAGTAAACACACCCCTACCACACCTACAACACACCCCTACCACATCTGCAACACACCCCTACCACATCTGCAACACACCCCTACCACATCTGCAACATACCGGCAACACACCTAAAACACACCACAACACAACACCAACAAAACCTACTGTACAACACTCCACAACAACACACAATCATCAAACAGCCAACAGAGGCCAGGCAGGAGGAGGGGGAGGAGCGGGGGGGAGGAGCGGGGGGGAGGAGCGGGGGGAGGAGCTGGGGGGAGGAGGGGGGAGGAGGAGGTGGTAGACTATATCATGGGCCGGAACGATCATGACGACACTCACTTGTGGCTACACCTACACCACTCCCCTCCTACACCTGCTGTCCCTCCTCCTCCTCCTCCTACTGGTGGTGGGGCCCCATTCTATTCCATCTACCCTTCCTTCTTTTCCTCCTCCTCTTCCTACTGGTGGTGGTCCTCTTTCTGTTCCTGTGTCTGCTGCCCGTCCTGCCCCCTTCCTTCTACTCTTCCCTTCCTTCTCCTCTTCTCTTCTCTTCTTTCTCGTGGTGGTCTTCCTCTTTCTATTGCTACTCTTCCTTCTACCCTTCCTTCTTTTCCCTCCTCCTCTTTCTACTGGTGACTCTCCTTTTCCTGACTCTCCTCCTCTTCCTCCTCCACCTCTTACTGATCCTCTTCCTCTTCCTCCTCCACCTGACCCCCCCCTCCAGGTATTACTGCCACTGTCAACTACTTACCAGGGGCTGCGAGTACAAGCGACGAGTAGGAGTGTATTTAGAGGTGAGGAGGGGAGGGGTGTTGGAGGGGCAGGAGTGGTGTTGGAGGGGCAGGGGTGGTGTTGGAGGGGAAGGAGTGGTGTTGGAGGGGCAGGAGGGTGTTGGAGGGAAGGAGTGGTGTTGAGGGGAAGGAGGTGGAGGGAAGGATGTGTTGAGGGAAGGAGTGGTGTTGGTGGGGCAGGGGTGGTGTTGGAGGGGCAGGGGTGGTGTTGAGGGGCAGGGGTGGTGTTGGAGGGGCAGGGTGTGTTGGAGGGGCAGGGGGTGGTGTTGGAGGGGCAGGGGAGGGAAAGTTGGAGGGGCAGGAGTGGTGTTGAGGGGCAGGGTGGTGTTGGAGGGGCAGGGGTGGTGTTGGAGGGGCAGTAGGGGTGTTCGAAGGGCAGTAGGGTGTTTTGCCAGGCATCAGACAGCCATGGGGGAGGGGAGGGGAGGGGGAGGGAGGAGAAGGAAGGAAAGAGAGGAAGGAAGGAGAGGAAGGCTGGCTCACGGGGTCTCCCCTTCCTTGTCAACATTCCGGGAAGTGTGAGAGAGCGTGAGGTGATGGTGTGCAGTGCAAGTGATGGCTACCAGGGCCGCCACCACCACAGTGCTGCCACACGCCATTGATGCACCCACTGCCATTAACGCGCACACACGCACACGCGCACACACATTCTCTCTCTCTTCAGAATACCCCCTCCCTCTCATCTTGTGCCGTTACAACATTAAAATCAAATCAAGTTTAACTGCTGGTAGCTGTTGTTCCTCCCCTGTAGATTATACGAACGTGATTAAGGACGGTGGATGGAGTGGCCGGGAAGGTTAAGAGTCATATTGGTCACCAGTTCCAGATGAAACTCCGTAGCGGAAACATCTCCTCCACACACAACTGAATGACGAGCAATTTCCGAAGGTTTAATGGTCGAGCTTAATACTGGAATTGTGTAGTTTATATTTGAGAGCAATTTAAATGTGAGTACTTGTATATTACGTGAATTAGACCGGTTGGTGTGGTCGAAAGCTGGGTTGGGTTAGGTTAGGTTGGGTTGGGTTGGGTTAGGTTGGGTTGGGTTAGGTTGGGTTGGGTTAGGTTGGGTTAGGTTGGGTTAGGTTGGGTTGGGAGTCATGGTGGCGACACAAAACAACACCATACGTCTTATATCACTTCACAACACTATATTTTCCTTGAAGGTGGTGGTGGTGATGGTGAGGATGATGGTGACGATGGTGATAGTGGTGATGGTGATAGTGGTGATGAAGATGGTGACGATGGTGAGTGGTGATGAAGATGGTGATGATGGTGATAGTGGTGATGAAGATGGTGATAGTGGTGATGAAGGTGGTGAAGGAGGTGAAGATCCTGAAGATAAAAGATGACAGAGGGTATTTCGTGGTGGCTCAGCTGACTGTATAATGTGTGTGTGTGTGTGTGTGTGTGTGTGTGTGTGTGTGTACCACTTGAATAATGGAGACGGTGAGGATATTGTCTATATGACCCACTCACTTCTGCCTGCCTGTGTGTCTGTCTACCGGGTATCTGTCTGTCTGTCTGTCTGTCTGCCTTTCTGTTTCTGTCTGTCTGCTCATCCGTCTTCATGTCTGCTTCTGCCTTGTCATCACCACCATTACCCCCACCACCACCCCCACCACCACCACCATCACCCCCACCATTACCACCCCACCACCATCATCACCCCCACCATTACCACCACCACTACCACCCTCCCTCCCTCCCTCGCCCAATCACCAACGCCACATTAGTATCGGAAACAGAACGAACACGGCTAAAACCAATCAGGATCAAGTAGTCTTCACCTGAATGGCCAATCTACCTTCCAAACGACCAATAGAGACGCCGAAAACCCAACCCTCGGCAGCCAATTAGCGAACAGGACAAGGTGACCAATAAGAACGGCTCCGACACGGGATTACCTTAACTACTTTACCTGTGCCCAAATAACGAGTGATGGCCCGCTTGTTATTGTGAACTGTTATTGATGTTAATGTGAAGTGTTATTGTCGTTATTTGTAGTGTTATTGATGTTAGTGTTAATGTGTTATTGATGTTATTGTGAAGTGTTATTGATGTTATTGTGAAGTGCTATTGATGTTATTGTGAAGTGTTATTGTTATTGTGAAATGTATGCTGAAACAGACAGACAGGCAAGCCAGACAGACAGGACAAGTAGGCCAGGACTGACAGACAGACAGACAGACAGCACAGGTAAGCCAAAACAGACAGAGAGCTTCTTCCCGTTAATCAAGACAGGTGACATGACATATAACAGTTGAAGATGATACTCATTTAATCATTATCGAAATTCAATTAAACTCTGAAACTTAGGGTAAAAAATGTCCAGCCCAGGCGACCATACAGCTAATGTCACCCCGAGCGATCGTGAAGGACGTAATGTTTTAGAGGTACAACTCGAGGTAATATTCACCGAGGTACAACTTGAGGTATTATTCACCGAGGTACAACTTGAGGTATTATTCATCGAGGTATAACGAGGTAATATTCACCGAGGTACAACTTGAGGTATTATTCATCGAGGTACAACTTGAGGTAATAGTCATCGCGATACAACTTGAAGTAATATTCACTGAGGTACAACTTGAGGTAATATTTATCGAGGTACAACTTGAGGTAATAGTCATCGAGGTACAACTTGAGGTAATAGTCATCGAGGTACAACTTGAGGTAATAGTCATCGAGGTACAACTTGAGGTAATATTTATCGAGGTACAACTTGAGGTGGGCAACACATAAGGACTTCAAACTTTAATCATCGCTCTTCACACAATTAGAACTAATCAAAAGACTACTCAGCATCTTGGTGGTGATTCAGCTGGCGTCTTAACACAGACTGGTACATTTTATGGTAATTTAGGTGAGTCCTTCCTTCCTTCCTCCCTCCCTTCCTTCCTTCCTTTTTCCCTCCCTTGATCCCTCCATACAAACTCCTTCCTTCTCTCCCTTGATCCCTCCATACAAACTCACTCCCTCCCTTCCTCCCTTCCTTGATCCCTTCGTACAAACCTTCACTCCTCCTTCCTCCCTCTTCCTTGATCCCTCCATACAAACCTTCCTTCTCTCCCTGATCCTCCCATACAAACCTACTCCTCCCTTCCTCCCTTCCTTGATCCCTTCCATACAAAACTCACTCTCCCTCTTCCTCCCTTGATCCCTCCATACAAACTCCTTCCTTCTCTCCCCTCCATACAAACTCACTCCTCCTTCCTCCCTTCCTGATCCCTCCATACAAACTCACTCCTCCCTTCCTCCCTTCCTTGATCCCTCCATACAAACTCCTTCCCTCCCTCCTTGATCCCTCCATACAAACTCCTTCCCTCCCTCCTTGATCCCTCCATACAAACTCCTTCCCTCCCTCCTTGATCCCTCCATACAAACTCCTTCCCTCCCTCCTTCATTTCCCTCCCACAACCAATAACAATACATTACCCCTACCTTCTTTCGTCATTCCTTCGCCATGTCCCTTTCCCTCCTTCAATTCCTCCACCCAGCAATCCTTCCCTCCTTTCATCTATCCCTCAATCCCATCCCATCCATCCTTCCTTATCTCCATCCCACCTTTCCCCCTCACTTACACACCCTCCATCCCACCCACCCACCCCGCCCACTCTTATATTTTTGCAGGCCGCCCTTCATAACCTGCACACTGACCTTCTCACCCCCGCAAGTAAAACCTGAATAGAATTATTAATGATCCACTTAAACACGTATTATTAAAGAGAGAGAGAGAGAGAGAGAGAGAGAGAGAGAGAGAGAGAGAGAAAGGCTATACTGTCTGTGTGTGTGTGAGTATAACATCATTGTCAGTATCGAAGGAGTGGGAGGTGACATCGACGTGTGTACTCCCCCTCAAGTTGTCGATAACACTGAGTGAGTGATGGAGGACGCTGCCTACTTAAGGAAGAACATATCGTACTGGACAATGCCGAGAAATTAACATTATTATCATTATTTCCCCTCTGGTTAAAATTACACATATGAAGTTAAATAATAGGATAGAATTTAACATTGATGATGGGTTTGATTTTATAACCACAATTGGATATATTTAGGTTAATGTTAAAATAAATCATACAGCTGGCAGTGATGTAGTATACCTAATCTAGTTTAACCTACCCAAATCTAATCTACCCTAAACTAACCTAACCAAATTCAACCCGCCTCAACCATCACTAACCCGACTTAACCAAACCCTACCCACCCCAACCTATCCTAACCAAACTATACCCAACCAAACCAAACTATACTCAACCAAAATAAAAGTACCATCACCACAACTTAACCACATCTATTAAAAAAAATAACCTAACCTAACCTAACCTAACCTAACCTAACCTAACCAAACCAAACCAAACCTAACCAAACCTAACCTAACCTAACATTCAATCCCGAACATCAACAAAATTAAAATTCATTTACTGTCCAACCTGGGGAATGTTCTCTGCTGTTGGCGTTTAGTTTATTCTTAATTAAGTTATGGTGTAATTATAGACTCAGAGGAGGGGGGTGGAGGCGGGTGGGTAGGGGGTGGGTGGGAGGAGGAGGCGGGTGTGGGAGGGAGAGAGGTGTGGAGGATGAGGGAGAGGTTGGTGGGGGAGAGGTGGACAGGTGGGTAGGTGGACAAGTGGGTGGGGGGGCTAAGTGAGTGGTGGGCAGGTGGGGTGGTGGGCAGGTGGGGTGGTGGGCAGGTAGGAGGAGGAGGGAGCAGCTACTAATTAATCTAAATTAGCACCTGCCTCTGTCCACCTCATTAGCATAAACCAAAACAACTATGTCAAATAGTCAAGATGTTATATTATTTATTCCAATTTTTTTTATATAAGATTAACCTCTCCTAAACATAATGATTCTGATAACTATTATAGAATTATTAACAAGACACATTAACTGGTTAGGTTAGGTTTCGACAGAGTTCTTTGTCCTTAACACCTTCAGCAAGAGGGAAGGTGAAGGCGTACCTGTGGACGAGCACCACTTACCACACCCACACAGATCACTCTATCTACACTTACACGTGAACGTCTTTTGCACACACACACACACACACACACACACACACACACACACACCCTATCACCTGGGGACTGAGAGAAACGATTACCGTCACAGTGTCCAATCCACTAATGACCACAGGTACTTAGTCTCGACCAGGTAGGTAAGGAGACGGACAGGTGGGAGGAGACGGTAAGGAAACGGTAATGAAACACAGGTGGGAGGAGACGGTAATGAAACAAACAGGTGAAAGAAAGACAGGAGACTACTTTATTAGCCTAAGTGACAGAAGGTAAGCAAGCTACATCACTATCCATCTTCCGTACGAGACAGACCGGGAGTGGATGTCTGTCTAATTTTCACAGGGTCGTTGTGACTGTCTAGGTCGACTTGTTGACAGAGGAAGGCCCGTGTTCTTGAGGGAGACAGACAGACACCACAAACAGGTCGACAAAAATACAAAGAGACTAATACTCAACCAGACAAAGACAGACAGAAACAGACAGACAGAAACAGACAGACCATCAGACAGACAGAGAAGTAAATGTGTATCAAATCTGAAAGTCTAAGTGAGTGGGCAGGGACACACACACACACACACACACACACACACACACACACACACACACACACACACACACACACACACACACACACACCTGTTTATTCACTCAACCATAATCAACCATTTCTCTTGACTCAACCAAGGAGATGATTAGCTCTGACTGTCGCTCTCTTACGCTCTGTGTTTACATCTAGAGAGAGAGAGAGAACCTTTGATCAGTTTAGACAAGTAACCGATCTATTGGTGGCCCCGCCCACTTTTAACTAATGGACCAATGAGAGATATCTATCCCGTGTGCCTTCTAACCAATAGACCAATGAGATTTATCCATCAATGAACCTTGTTTCTTTTTACGTTTAGGTAAGGTAAAGGTACAGTTAGATTAGGTTAGGTTAGGGTGGGGGGTTAGGTTAGGTTAGGGTGGGGGGTTAATCTTCAGGTGATCCCAAAATAAAAATAGGAATGCATCTTCTCACGTGTCTGAATGTTAAGCAAGAATGTCAGAATTTTGCAACATCTCTGCCAATACCTGCACGATTTTACTACGTTGCAAATTTACATATTGGGCAACAACCCTTAGCATATAGGGTCGGGTGAGGCAAGAACACGACTCTATATATCTATCACGACGCGCGCGCTCACACACACACATACATACTACCCGCATCAACGTGGTATTTGCCTCACGACTGTACAGTAAATAAACTATAAAAAGGTAAAAAAAAAATTGGCTTTGTCGTTTTTTTTGCCATATTATAACGTGTTTTAAAATTTCAAGTCTTGCATCATTCTCAGTGTAGGTACAGTATATAAACAGTGTATAGACAGTGTAGGCATATAAACAATGTACATATACAGTGTAGGTATATAAACAATGTACATATACAGTGTAGGTAATAAACAGTGGACAACGAGCAACAAAAATATCCTCCCAGTTTTGTCTAATGGAACATACACAAAGATTCACGTAAGACTACACATAATACAGTCAGTGTGGTGAGCCTGAGGGACGAGAAGCCCGGAGCCTCAAAGCGGAACATGAAGCCTACCACGGTTCGACACCTCCCAATGTGGTTAATGCGGTAAACGTCATATTTCACAGAAGATTATTATTACATATCTCAGTATAATTAAACCGTGTACCTGGAAACAACTCGGCATCAAACCTGTCCAAAAGTTCCCCCCAGACAGCGTGTGTGGCAAGCCCGAGTATGCCAACGAGACATGTATCCCAAACTGGCAAGATAGTTTTGTCGCTTACCGCACAGTACCTAGACAGTGTAGGTATGTAAACAATGTACCTAGACAGTGTAGGTATGTAAACAATGTACCTAGACAGTGTAGGTATGTAAACAATGTACCTAGACAGTGTAGGTATGTAAACAATGTACCTAGACAGTGTAGGTATGTAAACAATGTACCTAGACAGTGTAGGTATGTAAACAATGTACCTAGACAGTGTAGGTATGTAAACAATGTACCTAGACAGTGTAGGTATGTAAACAATGTACCTAGACAGTGTAGGTATGTAAACAATGTACCTAGACAGTGTAGGTATGTAAACAATGTACCTAGACAGTGTAGGTATGTAAACAATGTACCTAGACAGTGTAGGTATGTAAACAATGTACCTAGACAGTGTAGATATGTAAACAATGTAACAGTCACTCAAAAAAGCTGTCTCTATTTTGAGGAGGGGGGGAGCGAGGGGATGGGGGGGGAATGAATTTAAATATGAACACTGTGACTCCTGTTGTCTCGGTAGGTGTTGTCAAAATCCTTCGTCGGTTGTGTCATATTGTCTCAACACAATTTGGTAAAGATAGTTGTTTTAGTATATAATGCAGGTTATGAACAATGTAAGTGTAAAAACCGTACGGTACCTCACTTTACCAAGGACTTACACTTACACTGTCTATATACATTGTTTATACACCTGCACACTGTCTATATACATTGTTTATACACCTGCACACTGTCTATATACATTGTTTATACACCTACACACTGTCTACATACATTGTTTATACACCTACTCACTGTCTATATACATTGTTTATACACCTGCACACTGTCTATATACATTGTTTATACACCTGCACACTGTCTATATACATTGTTTATACACCTGCACACTGTCTACATACATTGTTTATACACCTACTCACTGTCTATATACATTGTTTATAACCTGCACACTGTCTACATACATTGTTTATACACCTACACACTGTCTATATACATTGTTTATAACCTGCATTATAGACTAAAGGAATGTTGTGTTTGCCCAAGCTGAACCACCACATCGTGTTAGGTCACCTGTCCCAGTATTAAAGACCATACTGGTTGCCAACACCTCTGTCGTGATTCCCCCGCAACGGCAAACGAGGTCAATTTTGGAGGTCACAGGTCAAGCGGGTTACAATTCTAGTGGACCTTAACCTAACCTAACCTTAACCTAACACCTTCTACCAGCAACAATACTACTACCACAACTATTACAAAACCACTACCCAGGAAACTTTCTATCGTAACCACCACCAACCCTGAAATCCCTTACCCCCAATTAACACTCTCCCCTACCACCAATACCAGCTTACTACCACTACTAAGCCACCATCCATCAAATTCCCTACTACCACTACCACACTGACCAACCACCACCACCTTTCACTGTTCAAGTCACTTCCTCACCGCCGCCCCGTGAAAGGATTAGGTTCTGTGTCGTCACCTGGGTAAACATTAGTTCCAGCACACACACGGTGGGGGTGAAGGGGGGGGACTCATCATTACGACAATCTCACTGTGGTTTACATAAGGTCGTTGCATAATAACCCACATGTACAGTCACGGACATAAGTTTCTATACACTCCAGGTTGACACTATGACAAATCCAAATGAGCAGTTTAGATTCGTTCCAGCATTTTAAAGATTCGTTCGAACAATTCAGACTCGTTCCAGCAGTTCAGACTCATCCCAGCAGTTTAGAGACTCATTCCAGCAGTTTAGAGACTCATTCCAGCAGTTCAGACTCATTCCAGCAGTTCAGAGACTCATTCCAGCAGTTCAGAGACGACTCGTTCCAGCAGATCAGACTCATTCCAGCGGTTTAGAGACTCGTTCCAGCAGTTCAGACTCATTCCAGCGGTTCAGACTCATTCCAGCAGTGCAGACTCATCTCAGCAGTTCAGACACTCGTTCCAGCAGTTCGAAGCTTCCAACACACAAAGGAACATTGACTCCTAACTATACACTACATTAATATAGAAACCACGACCCAGTGACGTTTCATCGTCGACTTATCCAGAGACGTGAACCGGAGGTGAAAAATAACACCACCTGATGATAATTAGACACTTCAACTTATTTCACCTTATTTCACCCCAATGATACCTGGGGGGGGGGGGTTAGGTTAAGGTAAGGGTAGGTTCCGTTGGCAAGGTAAGGTAAGGTTGCATTAGATTAAGGTAAGGTAAGATAAGGTTAAGGTAAGGTAAGGTAAGGTAAGGTAAGGTAAGGTAAAGTAAGGTTAAGTAGGTGTTAGGATGTTTATCATGTGGAATAAACTGGGGTGTCTAATCCTCACGTGATCCTGACAAACCTAAATATCTCACACAACTAAGACAGACGGAGGTGTAGTGGGCGGGCCGAGTGTAGTAACACCTCGAGCACTGGAACACCTTCAGGTAAGACACACAGAAGGAATCAGGGGTAGTTAGGACAGTTCCGCTTAATCGGGTCGTTAGATGAGAGAATAATGACAGGACGCCGCAACCAATCAGAAGCCAGTAAAACCATAATAATCATCACACCAAGACACTGTTAGTAACGAGGTAAATAAACAGCAGTAAAAAAATATAAATAAATTATATTTATCATCAACAATAACCTTTAAATTGGACTTACCTGATAATTTAATAAACACCTTTCTTCGTGAGGACAAACGAGAGGACAAACGGGAGGACAAACGGACGCACGGGAGGACACAATGCAACGCGTACACACAGCAGAAACGACGAGACCAAAAAAATGATATTACAGTGATACATGGCTGTATGCTACCCCCCACCGTCCCATCTCTGGCATAATCACCATAATCATCCTTTCTCTTCCCTGTCTGTCTGTCTGTCTGTCTGGTCGAGTTAGTTCCTTTTGAAGCTCTCGGTACACACACCCGACACCCACTACAACCACTACTACAACCATCCTTGCAACCATCACACTTTACTACTGTCCACATCACCACTACTACAACCATCACCCTACTTTCCCAACCATCACCACTACTACAACCATCACCACTACTACAACCATCACCACTACTACTACTATAACAACAATTACCACCACCACTACTACTACTACTACAATCATTATTACTACTACTACTACTACTACTACCACCACTAATACCGGTACCGCTAACTACCACTACTACCACAATCACTACTACTACCACCACAACCAAGGTTAATCTAAAGAGGATCCGAGGAGAAGAAGAAGAGGAGGGAAAAGAAAGAACGGAAGAGGAACAGTAAGGACAAAAATAAAGAAGAAAGAAAGAAAGAAAGAAAGAAAGAAAAGAAAGAAAGAAAGAAAGAAAGAACCACCCCCTCACCCCCAAAAAAACACCACCACCACCTCTACTCTTACAGAAACACTCCACCCCACCCCCAACGCCACGCCACTCCACTCCACTCCACCCCACTCCTTGTTACAACACGAACCTACGACACCAGTCACGCTCACTACATACACCAGCAGGCCGGGAGCTTCAACACAGCCCGTCAGTGAGGCAATGTGTATGGTAACTCTCCCACACACACCATGTGAAGAAACAGGCAATGTAATGTTTTATATTCACGCTAATGATTTTTGGGGTCACTTCGTGTGTATGTGTAATGGAGTTAATGATGACAGAGAGGTAATGTAATAGTAATGATAAATAGTAATAAGAATAGTGACGATAAAAGTGATAATAGCAGGAACGGTAATAATAATAATAATAATAATAACAATAATAATAATAATAATAATAATAATAATAATAGCGATATATTTCTGAGGGGCCCAAGGTTCACTTATAGACAGGTTACATAATATTAAGACAACATACCAAACCTGATCATCGAGAAGTACATACATTTAAACAACCTTCCCTCCCGAGCAAATTACATTTTTACCCCGGTTAAGTATTCATTATCTGGATAATTACCAATATAACCCCTTCCAGCTGTACTAATAATAGAAGGTAATTATAGATGGTAATTATGGAAAGTAATTAGAGAAATCTCATTAAGGTTGGCTAGACGGAGTTAAGAGACCTGTTGTGACTATCTTGATCAACTGTGACCTGCCCCTGCTGACGGTGTGGCCTGCTGCTACTGCTGACGGTGTGGCCTGCTGCTACTGCTGACGGTGTGGCCTGCTGCTGCTGACGGTGTGGCCTGCTGCTGCTGACGGTGTGGCCTGCAGCTGCTGACAATATCACACCTGACTGATACCTGGTAATGACTGGTAATCCATCATCAGGTATACTGACACTGTTACAACCAGGTGATCAAGTTGTCAGCTCGAGACGGCAGAACACACAACACTGACCGCCGCGCCCTACCAGTAGCCGAGCCCTGGCAAGACAGACATGGTTGGGGTCTGACGTGTCGTGCTATATCAACACAAAAGGCCACGTCCACCTTACAAAGTGTCGTGTCGTGTCCTACCTTGCCGTTCTGTACCGTATCATGTCCTGCTGTATTGTATCGCATCGTGTCGTGTCTAGCTGTATCGTATAGGATCGCGTGGTGCCGTACTATGCCGCGAGGAGGCCCTACAGTAGTGCAGGTGGTGGTGAGGGCGCCAGCGGATGACAGGGGCCCTGGGGAAACAATTATCAGAGGGTGTCAGCAGCAGAAGGCGGCAGCGGGGGTCACACTGACAGCTCCTCAACACTTTTTACCCTCACCCTTCAATTATCATTCGTGGAGCAGCCTGGAGGAGGGGAGAAGATGGTGGGGGAAGCATGAGGAGGAAGGCCGGAGGGAAGGTGAGGGGAAGAGGGCAGGGGCTGGGGAGGGGCCAAGGTTGGAGGTGGGGGGAGGCGGATGAAGAGGGGTTGAGGAGAAGGGAGACAAGACAGGGAAGGGGGGTGAAGGAGAGAAGACAAAGGCAGGGGACTGGGAGGGAAGACGGGGAGGGCAGGTGAAAAAAAGGGGTGTAGGTAAGGCAGTGGGAAGGGGGATGGGATAGGGCAAGGCAGGGGGGAGGTAGGGCTGGTGAAGGAGAAAGGCGGGGGGAAGGGGAGAGTAAAGGAGTGTGAGGAGGAAGGGAGCAGGTCGGAGATTGGGAGAGAGGAAGAGAGGGGGGCAGCAAGGAGAGGAAGAGGGGCTGGGTAGGAAGCCAGGCGGGGGAGGGGTTAGGGTAAGAGGGGAAGGGGAGGAGACGGAAAGTAGCAATAAGAGGAGAGGAAAGTGTCGAGAGGGCGGAAAGTAGCGAGACACGAAGTGGAGCACAACACGAGGACGTTGCCAAAAAATCCTAACATACACAACAAGCACAAACAAACAAACACAAACAGACAAACACGACCATTACAAAAGGAAACAAAAATCACCAAACTATGTACAAGAAAAGAGGAATCGATTTGGTTTATATTTACAACAGGTAGATAGTGACAATTAAACCACCCAGGTGCTCTGAACACACACACACACACACACACACACACACACACACACACACACACACACACACACACACACACACACAGAGAGAGAGTCACCAAAAAAAACGAAGAAAAACACGCCATTCCTATGTTTAGTTGTTGCGACTTTTCACAAGCGTAACCTAAGATAAAGAAGTGATTCATTTCCTGTGTTATTTTCCTTGTCTGTATACGTGTAGTGTGTATGTATATTCCTTGTATACATTCACTTTATACCGTATGCATACTAAACCACCGTGAGCTTATATGACAAAGCTTACTGAATACCTATCAAATGTCTGTCCGTCTACTGATGTGGGAGACCCCGTCAGTCACCACCAACACCATCATCACTTACACCATCATCACCACACCTGATAGGGGATACCCGCACGAGCATGTGTGGGAGCGCTGGTTTGTCCTGCTCACCACCACGATCTTACCACAATCCAACCACAACGTTACCACCATCACCACAACGTTCATTACCTTCTTCACAATCCAACCACAACGCTACCACCATCACCACAACGTTCATTACCTTCTCCATAATGCTACTACAACCACCACAATGCTATGACCATCACCACCACAACCACCACAATGCTATGACCATCACCACCACAACCACCACAATGCTATGACCATCACCACCACAACCACCACAATGCTATGACCATCACCACCACAACCACCACAATGCTATGACCGTCACCACCACAACCACCACAATGCTATGACCATCACCACCACAACCACCACAATGCTATGGCCATCACCACCACAACCACCACAATGCTATGACCATTACCACCACAACCACCACAATGCTATGACCATTACCACCACAACCACCACAATGCTATGAACATTACCACCACAATACTACAACCACAACCATTATCATCTGCTGCTGTCTATACTTTCATTCTTCCCTGTAACCACACACACATACACAACCACACACACACATACACAACCACACGCACATACACAACCACACACGCACATACACAACCACACACACACATGCACAACCACACGCACATACACAACCACACACGCACATACACAACCACACACGCACATACACAACCGCACACACACATACACAACCGCACACACACATACACAACCACACACGCACATACACAACCACACACGCACATACACAACCACACACACAACCCACACACGCACATACACAACCACACACAACCATAAACTCACAGCATTAAACAATCAATTAAATTAGTCTTCTCCTAATCGAACCCAACCTAACTCAACCCAACTCAACTCAACCTAACTCAACCCAACCCAACTCTAACCTAATCTAACCTTACCTTACTCTTCAGGCTGTTGCTGTCGTCTCCTTAATTTTTCTTACCTGCAAAAAGAGAACCAAATTAATTAGCTATTAACTCTGAATATATTGACAACACCTGAGAGTCATATTACAGGTATAATGATATCTTAAAGGTACAGGGAGAGAGAGAGAGAGATCAACAGCAGCCACAATCACAGCAGTATATAACAGCAGGAATCAGAACACACTGCGTGGCAGTGAGAAGTGATACCACCCTCAGTGTCAAGACCTGACTGAATTACTCCGAATAGACAAACTGTACTACAAGCTTTGCCAATAAATTTGTTAAACTAAAAGCTATTATTTACGGCCGACTGCTTCTCTCTCTCTCCTCTCTCTTAATATCTTGTATGGTAGAATTATGGCACTACCCTCTCCTCCTCCTCCTCTTCCAATTATGGCACTACCCTCTCCTCCTCCTCCTCCTCTTCCAATTATGAATCTCTTCTCTTCCTCCTCCAGTCATGACACTCTTTTCCTCCTCCGATAATCAGGACAAAACCATCACCACCATCAAACACCATCCCATCACCTCAAACCACCCACACACCCCACCACCACACACCCCACCACACCTCACCCCCCCCACCACCACCCACACACCCCCACCACCACCCCCCCACCACACACACACATGTTGACAGTCATTTTACCCAGCCATCACCCAGTTTACCCACCACTAGTGCTCACACGACCCAACATGATGTGCACCACTCAGCATGTTGGGAGTCATATTTGTACATCTGAGGGAGGGAGGGAGGGAAGTGAGGAGGTGAGGGTGAGAGTTATGGGGTGAGGGAGGTTGGGGGAGTTGGGGGTGAGAGAGTTGTAGGGGTGAGAGAGAGTTGTGGGGGTGATGGGGTTTGGAGTAAAGGAGAGTTGTGGGAGTGAGGGAGGTGTTGTGGGGTGAGGGTGTTGTGGGGTGAGGGGGTGAGTGAGGGAGAGTTGTGGGGTGAGGGAAAGTGAGAGGTTGAGAGGTGATGTAGTACGGGTTTGTGTCATTAATCCAAGTCGACCACTACAATAGTTCCATTACCAATACCTGGCCTCTCTCTCTCTCCTCCTCTCTCTCCTCCTGGCCCTCTCTCTTTCTCTCTCCATCCCCCCTCTCTCCCTCTCTCTCTCTCTCCCTGGCCTGTCTGATCCCGTAACCTCTTCGTCGTCTCTCCCTGCCCCCTCTCTACCACCCCTGCACTGCCTGACTATCCATCTCCCAAACTCTCCCTCACCACCCCACTTAATCTCCCTTGCCTTCCTTACACTCCCTGACTCTCCCTCACCCATCCCTACCCCCTATCTCACCTCTCAGGGCGCCTTTACACCGGGAATGTTACTAGGCGCCAGTGCTCACGTGATAGCTACTAGCGCCTTACACGCGTCGTGTCAACAGCTCCACTAGTCGCGAGTAACTCGCCCCTAACGCGAGTAAACTAGTGGATTCTCACTCACCTGGAAGTTGGTGGTGACTCAACTCTACAGTGTGGTAGTGAGCGGCTGTTGGACTCATAATATTGTTCAGGGCAGTTTAACATGTATTATGTTTACAGGTTCACATTAATGTTTAGTAATTATTACTCAAGATATTACCGTACAGTACACGGCGGGATCATCAACCGATAGTTCATTTAGAAGAGTTTTGTAGCACCGAGTTCTCCTCTCGCTTCACTCCTCTTTTTATCCTCACATTCCTTATTCTTTTCTTTTTTCTAAACAAAACAAAAATCCATAAAAACTCAGGTGGAGGCAGCGAGGAGTTGCCTGGAGAGCATCTTGGCGCCAACTTATCTGTGACTCACACAGTGGCGCCGCTCCTACAGATTTATCTGCAGGTTTACCGATTTATCACTTCCATTCTAAAGCATTTTCTCAATGGTGATAAATATAATGGCTATAAGGACCCAAGCTTACTTGCGGGTGAGATTTTATTGGGAGAAATAGATATCTAAAATTTTTTTGTCAAAACTGACGGCACCGCTGCCGGTGCTAGTAAGCGTCAACAGCCACTAGTATGCTCACGCCAGCCTCCTGAGCTAGCATACTAGTAACATGCCTCGTGCAAACGCGCCCTTACCCTCTCCCTGACCCTCCTCCTATCCCCGACCACCACACTACTTCACAACACCACCACCACCAGTGGAACCTTATCCCTTCCTGAGTCCTCCCACCTCACGTAGCCCTCAGCGCGCACACACACACACACTAATACTACTTTGCTGTCACTCGGAATCGAGTATGACGATCATCCAGATATGATACAATGATACGAGTTATTAAGGATGTCACCTTCATTGGTGAGCTCTGGGGTGACTAAAGAGGCCGATACAGGATCAGCAGGGTCGATCACAGAAGTTGCATATGTGGAAGGTTACAACTAGTGCGGGAGGGGCGGTGGCAGCGTCTTTCCGGCGTTGGCGTTTGCCTGCCTCGTTACGCAGTCGGGCAAACTCGAAATTATTGACACCTTTTTGTGTGGTGATCCTCCAAGCGTTACGGTGTGGAGTAATCGTCTCCCAGGTGAGGGGGTCGATTTGGCACTTTTTCAGGTTTGTCTTAAGACTATCCATATACCTCTTCAGTTGCCCGCCAGCGTTACGTTTACTATTCGTTAGGTGACTGTAAAGTAGCTGCTTCGGCAGTCTACTGTCGTCCATGCAGGTAACATGGCCAGTCCAGCGTAATTGTTCATGGATAATGGTAGCCTCGATGCTCCAACAGTTGGTGTCAGCAAGAATACTGGCATTTGTTCTCTTGTCTTCCCAGCAAACTCGGAGGATGGAGCGTAGACTACGTTGGTGAAAGTTTTCTAGTGCCTTGAGGTGCCTCCTGTATGTGACCCATGTCTCGCTGCCATTTCGGGCGAGGCGTCAGGCAGAAAACTTGTGGCGGAGGAAAGATCACGACTCCTTCCTTGTGTACGTGTGTGTGTGTGTGTGTGTACTTTTGTGACTTCATCACACACACACACACACACACACACACACACACACACGGGCAGCAGATCGGTGGCAGGTAAGGACCCGTGTTGCTCCCAGCACAAAGACTTCAAAACACTAACACACAAAAAACATATTTAGCGCCACAAGGAAATGTTTTGACGCAAAGTTTCCTGTATATAAATGACCAGGGTGGTGTGTGGGTGTGTGTGTGTGTGATGAAGTCACAAAAGTACACACACACGCGTACACAAGAAAGGAGTCGTGATCTTTCCTCCGCCACAAGTTTTCTGCCTGACGCCTCCTTGAAATTTTATAGAAAGGGAGGGGAGGGAGGGAGGGAGGGATGGTGGAGGGAAGGAGAGGAGGCTGTGGAAGGATAAAGTGGGCAGTGGAGCGAAGGATGGAGGAAAGAAGGGACTGGAGGGAAGGAGGGATAGTGGAGGGAAGGAGGGATAGTGGAGGGAAGGAGGGTAGGGAGGGAAGGAGGATAGTGGAGGAAAGAAGGGCACTGGAGGGAAGGAGGGATAGTGGAGGGAAGGAGGGATAGTGGAGGGAAGGAGGGGTAGTGGAGGGAAGGAGGGGCAGTGGAAGGAAGGAGGGAGGGGTAGTGGAGGGAAGGAGGGAGGGTCTAGAGGTGCCACTCATTGTTGCCCCAAAAGTCGAGCTGAAGGAAAGTTTGTGTGGCAGTGTGACCCTGTATTGTGACTCACTGTTGGCACTCACAGCACGCTCACAGCATCGCTCACAGCACGCTAACAGCATCACTCACAGCACGCCCACAGCATCACTCACAGCATCACCCACAGCACGCCCACAGCACCACTCATAGCACGCCCACAGCACGCACCCACAGCACGCTACAGCATCACCACAGCACGCCCCACAGCACCACTCACAGCACGCTCACAGCACGCTCACAGCACAGCACCACAGCACCACCTCACAGCACGCCCACAGCACGCTCACACACAGCATCACCACAGCACGCCCACAGCACCACCACAGCACGCCAACAGCACCACTCACAGCACGCCAACAGCATCACCACAGCACGCCCACAGCACCACCACACGCTCACAGCACGCCTCACAGCATCACCACAGCATCACCACAGCACGCCCACAGCACCACCACAGCACGCCAACAGCACCACTACAGCACGCCAACAGCATCACCACAGCACGCCCACAGCATCACCACAGCATCACCCCAGCACGCCCACAGCATCACTCACAGCACGATCACAGCATCACTCACAGCACCACCCACAGCACGCCCACAGCACCACTCATAGCACGCCCACAGCACCAGTACGCCCACAGCAATCAACAAATACATGTCCTATTCTGGCACCATTGTTATCTACACTGGCACTATAAGGGGTCACCAATACTGGCACTATAAGGTGTCACCAACACGCCCACTGGGACAATCACTCTGAGAAGATTATCTTAACCACGGCTGACGGGCACAGGAGGGAAAGGGGGAAGGGGAGGTGGGGGAGGAGGGGAGGGGGAGGTAGGGAGGTGGGGAGGAGGTGGGGGAGGGGGGAGGAGGGGGAGGGGTGGTGGGAGGGGAGGAGGAAGGGAAGGAGAAACTGAGGAAAGGAGGAAGAGAGGTATGAGGGGACGGGAGGGGGAATGAGGGAAGGAGGTAAGGTGGCCACACACCCTAGCTCACCCTCACAAGCCCTAAACCTCCTAGTCACCCTCCTCACAAGGGTGGCACTCTCACTCCTCACAAGGGTGGCACCAGCTCCGGGAAGCGGCATGAGCGACACATAAGGTCAGTGACATCCTCAACAGAAGCTTTGTGAGCCACTTGTCCAGCACAAAAGGAGTGCCAACTCCTCTGACTCAATGGCACCGGCAGGCACCCAGACAGTCATCGTGTTGCCTTGGCGCACTGACACGAGTCTAAGATGAAATTTCACACTCGTCTCTTCACACACACACTCACCTGCCCTCGAGTGTAAGTTAACAAGGTAGTACAAACAGCCCTATTGTATGTTAAGTGAGTGACAAGTGCATTAGTCTTGAGCACATGTGACAGTCAACACTCTCTCTCTCTCTCTCTCTCTCTCTCTCTCTCTCTCTCTCTCTCTCTCTCGGCTCTCAGGGCAACAGTAAACATAGATTCTTATAAACACTGGCCATTAAACTCATTGAAACTGTTGAGGACTTTACAGCAGCCAGTCACCCCAATATAACTATCCAGGGGGGGATGAGGGTGCCAAGTGCCTCAGTGCCTGGTGCCGGGTCTATCACTGAGGAATAGAGGGATATCTACAAGGGCTTGAAGGTGCGTGAGTGCTTCTCGGGTGGGCTCGCACGCACGTACTCTACAGACACTAACGCAGCTCTAACACAACGTTCACACCACTAACTTACACAGCTCGTCTTGTTAGGTAAGGTAAAGTACACATACATACATACATACATACATACATACATACATACATACATACATACATACATACGTCAACAGGACGCCCCCCCACACACACACACATATATATATATGATCAAATTCAAATATTATAATCCGTCAAATTCAATTTCGATCAAAATGCAAATTACACCGAGCATGATGAATACATGACCTAAATACCATATACATAAACTCCACTTTTTAATACATAGTAGACATAAATATTACAGCCAATACTAAACCAAATAATTCCAACCAATTTGCATAATACCTGAACAGAAATACCTATTTACTGTGGCCCATTACGGTATTATCCCCCACCACACACCCTCGTCAACCTGCCTGTCTTGTCAACACCAACATCTATATCAAGTAACAAAACCATTATCCTCAGCAAGTAACAGTAACATCATCATTATCAGCAGCAACAAGTAACACCCGACCCCCTGCAAGGAGCACCGACACATTGCAACGCTGGTAATTGTAACACGAAGGAAGAGAGAGAGAGAGAGAGAGAGAGAGAGAGAGAGAGAGAGAGAGAGAGAGAGAGAGAGAGAGAGAGAGAGAGCTAATGACCAATTCAACACCGTATAGTAACAAGTGTCAATGCCTTCAAGCCAACCCCCCCATCTGATACCCCCATGCCCACTCACTCCCATGGCAACTACCCCCTGTGTGTGTGTGTGTGTGTGTGTGTGTCAGTAATCACATCTGACTCCTACACAGTATAAATAAATAACAATTATACATTACTCTTATAATTCAACTCGTGTATGGACCATTATTGAGTAATTTATCGTGAAGGGACAATTATTAACTTACGTTCATCAAAGCTTCAATAATGGCTGTGAACGTATCAACGCAATATATATATATATATATATATATCTTTCTTTTTTTTGTCACTCGTATGCAAATTAGCTTCCTGCCCACCTGTTGGATACCATTTAAAGATTATTAATTTTTCACACTCTTTGTTTACATGTACAGTTGTGGCCAGAAAATTCCCTGGTCACTTGGTAAACAGGCGTACGTGTTTGACTTGACACATCTCATCGTGGTAAACAATGGATTGCTTATTCCCTAGATTGTATTTGTTTACTTCCTTCAAAATCAACAACTTCTTCCTGATTACTTTTTTTTTAGGATCCTATTTACACTGAAGATCCCTCCTCCACCTCAACACCTGCCTGTAGGAGGGCTGAAGGGGGGTGTAACAGAGCCTGGCCCTGATAAGAGAAGCGAGGCAGCCACACAATCTCCTCGCCTTACTGTACAAACTCACGTCGTGATACTGTACCCGTGGCGCTGAGTAACGTTTGTGCACTGTAATGGTTTTGTAATCCCCGTATCTGTACCTGAATTTGGTTCTGTCATTACTGATTTATTGTACAGAATAGCTGGGCCAATCCTATCTAGTGTATATCCCCTCCCTTCCCTTTCCTTCCCTTCCTTTCCCGTACCCCTTCTTTCCCTTCACCCTTCCCTCTACCCTCAAGCCTCTTTCCCCTTCCCTTCCTCTACCTTCTATCCATCCTCCCCCTACCCTCCCCTTCCCTCCCTCCAGCCTCCCCACCCTCAACTTCCCTTCATCCCCCTCCCCCCTCCACTCCCTCCCCTTTCCCCCCCTCCCACACAACCCAGGGCCCAGATGACTCAAATTCAAATTAAAACAGTTTATTTAGCCATCAAATTACAGACACATATTGTACAGCATTAATAATGTTGACACGGGGGCGTCATAACAGCTGATCATGTACAGTGTTTGATGAACGGTCTACATCACATACATGTATACAAAAATACATACATACTTATACAGAGAGAGAGAGAGAGAGAGAGAGAGAGAGATGTGATATGTTGATGTAAAGTTGGTTTTTCTCAATGGTGCAAATAAATTAAAATAAATAAGATCACCTGAAGATTAACCACCCTAACACTGACACTATCCTAACCTAACCTAACCTCCCCAGATAGCGTTAATAAATCTAATCATCAGGTGAAATAAACTGGGGGTGCCTAATCTTCATCTCACCACACCACCCTCATCTAAATAATGAAGATGTGTACCAAGCAAACAAATCACTTTTTTTCTACTTATCAAAGATATTTTTATAAGTGTAGTGTAGTGGCTTTATCACTTTAAGTAGACAAAAACGTAAGATAGGGCGCTCAAACACCTCCCTAAAAACGTAAGATAGGGCGCTCAAACACCTCCCTAAAAACGTAAGATAGGGCGCTCAAACACCTCCCTAAAAACGTAAGATAGGGCGCTCAAACACCTCCCTAAGAACGTAAGATAGGGCGCTCAAACACCTCCCTAAACGTATAAGGCGCTCAAACACCTCCCTATAAACGTAAGAGAAGCGCCTAAACACCTCCTAAAAACGTAAGATAAGGCGCTCAAACACCTCCTAAAACGTATAAGGCGCTTAAACACCTCCCTATAAACGTAAGATAGGGCGCTCAAACACTCCAAAACGTAAGATAAGGCGCCAAACACCTCCCTAAAACGTATAAGGCGCTCAAACACCTCCCTAAGAACGTGAAGATAGGCGCTCAAACACCTTCCTAAAAACGTAAGATAGGCGCTCAAACACCTCCCTAAGAACGTAAGATAGGGCGCTCAAACACCTCCCTAAGAACGTAAGATAGGGCGCTCAAACACCTCCCTAAAAACGTAAGATAGGGCGCTCAAACACCTCCCTACCTCACCCCTTCACGATGAGCAATTCCCCTACGTCTAATTTTCTCCCTGAATGATGATGTCACCCACTTGAGTTATGACACAAAGATGGCGGACAAAATGGCATCAATAGTGCGCCGAGACTTTACCGTAACGAGAGAGAGAGAGAGAGAGAGAGAGAGACCCAACCACGTAAAAAGAGAGAAGGTAAAGGGGGGAGGGGGGGAGAATGGAGGGAGGGAAGTATGGGAGCAGACAGCCCCACCCACTCACGGCTGCTTCTTTGTCTGGAGAATCTGCACACACACACACACACACACACAACTATTGTGGACTATCTTTTCTGTGCTGTAAGGATGTAATGTGAGGCCGGCCACGGAGGCTGCTTAGTGCCCCTGTAAACAACCCACGTTGAATGGTGAAGGCCCGATGACTGGTGAGGAGACCATGGCCGAGTGGTGAGGGGCTATGGTCGAGTGGTGAGGGGCCATGGTCGAGTGGTGAGGGGCCATGGTCGAGTGGTGAGGGGCCATGGCGAGTGGTGAGGGGCCATGGCCGAGTGGTGAGGGGCCATGGTCGAGTGGTGAGGGGCCATGGCCGAGTGGTGAAGGGCCATGGTCGAGTGGTGAGGGGCCATGGTCGAGTGGTGAGGGGCCATGGCCGAGTGGTGAAGGGCCATGGCAGTGGTGAGGACATGGCCAGTGGTGAGGACCCATGGCCAGTGGTGAGGAGCCATGGTCAGTGTGAGGGGCCATGGCAGAGAGGTGAGCCAGCCAGTGGAGAGTTGAGAAACACTCAAGTGTGAGGGCCAAACCCAGTGGTGAGGCCATGGTTAACTAGTAAGGGCCATAGTTATATACCTCGTTATACCAACACTTATCACTACCAACATAACACTGACCATTGTGAATTTACTGTGTTGGCGGCACAAGATAAACAACGGAATATATTATTGATTACCGGATTATACCGTGTAAAGGTGCAAGGACTTTACGATCACACACACTTTACGATCACCCGTGTGTGTGTGTGTGTGTGTGTGTGTGTTCGTGCGCGCGCGTGTGTGTGTGTGTGTGTGTGTGTGTGTGTGTGTGTGTGTGTGTGTGTCGTGTGTGCGCGTGTGTTTTGTGTGTGTGTGTGTGTGTGTGTGTTTCAACCCACCTACCTTATGGGACGAGGTAATGGTGGTTGAAAAGGCGGACTTTATGTTTGGATTGTGGTTATGTTCAGATTATAGTTGTATTCAAAGTGCGGAAAAGGCCGTGACTCGTAAAATGAAACAAACCAGTGGAATGTAAATAAAAAAACAAGATAACAACGAAAAACGGTAAATGGTACCTAGAAATTCCATTCTGAAAACGAATTACAGGGGCCGCGTGGTGTGCATTGACGGGTGAGTTATGGCAGCGTATCAGTCGGGGAGATCTGAGAGAGACAGATAGAATGAAAGAGACAGGCAACATAGAGAGAGACAGAGAGTTATGGCTACGTGACGGGCAGAGAAGATCTGAGAGAGAGAGAGGACAGAAGTCGACTTGTGAAAGAGACCTAAGGTGACTTGATGCCCGGACCTACAGCCTAGAAAACAGTGCGTTAATGTTCGAAACAGGCAAACAGAGTATTGGGTTTTATATCTAGAAGTGTAAGTAATAGAGTGCAGAGGTCTTGTCAACTATCTTTGCGCTAGGCAGGCCGCACCTCGATTATGCGGTTCAGTTCTGGTGCCCTATTATAGAATGGATATAAATTCACTAAGTCGGTGCAGCGAAGAATGAAAATGATTCGGGACTTAAGAAACCTTCCATATCAAGATAGGTTAAGAAACTAAACTTGCATTCCCTAGAAAACGAAGAGTGCAGGAGATATGATAGAAGTATTTAAATGGGTGAAAGGAATCAATAAAGGAGATAGATAAAGTTCTTATAGTATCGAGCAGGATAGGACTCAGAACAACAGTTTAAGTTGGATAAGTTTAGGTTTAGGAGGGAATGGAAAAGCTGGTTAACAAAATGAGAGTGGTGGACGAGTGGAACAAGCTTAGCAACTTTGTAGTAAGTGCTGGAACGCTGGAAAGTTTTAAAGGAGGCTAGATAGATTCATGGATGATAGAGAGTGGTAGTAACTCTCGACAGGAGCTACCATGCAGAATAACCGGCCTGTGCAGAGAATCAATGGGTTTCCCTACCACACTCACTACCGGACACACTGGTCACATACTCTCATACTATCAGTTATATATATATAGACCACAGCCACGTGCGTCACCCAACCACGTGCGTCACCCAACCGTGGAGTCACCCAACCATCTTCTGCACCCCTCACCCTCACTCCCCTAATACCTCAACCTCTCACACCCTCAGTTTCCCCCCCTACACCCCTACCCATCACGCCACATCCTTTCCCCTCCCTCTCACCCTTCGTTCCCCACCGTCTCCTCCCCTCACCCCCCAGCCAAGGTTTTAATAACATCTTCACTCATTAAATCTCTCTAAAACCCAGGGATGAGGAGTGAAAAACAACACAATTAAGTGATGGCGGGTTACCCTGTAGCACCACCCACCTACACCTACCACACCTACACACTCACCTACACCCACTTAAACCCGTCTTACCTACACCCATACACCCATCTCCATCCATTACTCTTATCTACACCCATTATACACTCACCGACTCCCACTACACCCACACACACACCTACACACACTCCTACACCCAAGTATGAGAGAGAAGGAGAGACGTCCCTCCCAGAGAATGAAGCAGGATAACGTTAACTGATGAAGGCAATAATACAGTGTGTGTGAAACAGTGTGTGTGTGTAGGGGGCAAGGAGTTCCACATAGTGTTAGCTGGGTATAGTATGGTAGGTAGATGGTGAGGTCTGGTGAGGTGAGGGTGGTAGTGGTGAGTATGGGGAGGGTGGTAGTTGTGGTGAGGGTGGTGGTGAGTCATCAAGTCATCGTACTCAAGGGGTTAAAATCATCGTACTCAAGGGGTTAAACCATCATAATCAAAGGGTCAAAACATAGCACTCAGGGGGTTAAAATCATAGTACTCAAGAGGTTAAAATCATCGTACTCAAGGAGTTTAAAATCATCGTACTCAAGAGGTTTAATCATCGTACTCAAGAGTTAAATCCCATCCAGGTGTTGCAAAAACTATACATAGAACTACAGACAATAATTAGCATCAGGTGTAGTCAGTGTTTGTGTAATTAAGACAATTTGTACAAGGATTAAACTGTGCGTGTGTGTGCGTGTGCGTGTGTGTGTGTGTGTGTTTTACTGGCATCTGGTTCTCATCATGCTTTGTCTGGCTTGTGTCTGTGGGATCTCTCTCTCTCTCTCTCTCTCTCTCTCTCTCTCTCTCTCTCTCCATCATGGTAAGTGTACACAACTCCCTCGACTTGTTGTATCTCGCCCATAAGAACAGAAAACAAATGACTGTCGCTGTGTCAGTCATTGGCCTTTTAAAATGATTCACTGAGGGTGCATTCTTATTCTTCTTCTTCATTCTCTCCTCCTTTTCCCTTTTCCTTCCTCATTTTCCTCTTTTCCCTCTCCCTCTTTTTCCTGCCCCTCCTCCTCTTCCTTATCGTTTCCTTCCCTTCCTCTTCCCCTATTCTTCCATCCTTCTTCCTCCTCCTGTTTCACACACACACACACACAAGAACTTAATAAACCGTTTATTATTATTATTATTATTATTATTATTATTATTATTATTAAACACACACACACACACACACACACACACACACACACACACACACACACACACACGAGCGAAAAAATAAAACACGAATAAAAAAAATGCAAAAAACAAATAAATGGGAAGTGAGAAAAGTGAAGAAAAAAACGGAAATGGAAAAACATTAGTTCGTGAAATAAATAAAAATAATAACTTAAATTAGTAGTTACTCATTTGCATATTGCGGGAGCCACCTGAGGCACTCCGCCCACCTTCCCACCCAGCAGGCACTCGCCACCCATCCACCCAGCAGGCACCCCCGCCACCCATCAGCTATTCACCACCACCCACCCAGCAGACACCCCGCCACCCATCCACCCAGCAGGTACTCGCCACCCATCCACCCAGCAGGCACTCGCCACCCATCCACCCAGCAGGCACCCCGCCACCCATCAGCTATTCACCACCACCCACCCAGCAGACACCGCCACCCATCTACCCAGCAGGCACCATACCCATCCACCAGCACACTCCCGCCACCCATCCACCCAGCAAGCACTCGCCACCCATCCACCCAGCAGGCACTCCCGCCACCCATCCACCCAGCAGGCACTCGCCACCCATCCACCAGCAGGCACCCGCCACCCATCAGCTATTCACCACCACCCACCCAGCAGACACCCCCGCACCCCATCTACCCAGGCACTCGCCACCCATCCACCCAGCAGGCACTCGCCACCCATCACCCAGCCGAGCACTCCGCCACCCATCCACCAGCAAGCACTCGCCACCCATCCACCCAGCAGGCACTCCGCCACCCATCCACCCAGCAGGCACTCCGCCACCCACCGACAGGCACTCACCACCACCCACCCAGCAGGAACCCCCGCCACCATGTCTTAAGCCGTCTGGCACTGACGTCTCTGGTGGAGTGCCACGGGTATTGACGGTCAACGGCTATTGTTGTTATTAGTGCTATTATTACTATTGTTATTTATTTATTATTATTACACACCTGTAATCTACCTGAGCTCTAGTCCAGGTAAAGTCCTGCCCTTGAGCCCTGCTGATACCTCTCTCTCTCTCTCTCTCTCTCTCTCTCTCCCCTCTCTCTCTCTCTCAGGGTGTGGTTGTTATAATTTACTATAAATATCAAAACACGGACAAGTGCAGGCGGCGCCTGTACACTAGGGCAGAGTCTACCCGAGGCGTGTTACTAGGCGCTAGTGTTGGTCATCAGCACTTACTTCACTACTAGCTGCTTATTACTCTCTCTCTCTCTCTCTCTCTCTCTCTCTCTCTCTCTCTCTCTCTCTCTCTCTCTCTCTCCTTTACTAATTCCTCCTTCTCTCGCTTAGTCCCGGCGCCCTTCCACCAGTCCCTCCATCACGCCCTCCAATACCATTCTCTGACCTATTCTCCCCCCTACCCCTGGTTCTCTCCCCACCTCACCCACCCCCTTGCCTCCTCTCCCCACCATAAAACAGATCCATCATAGAAATCTCGTGAGCTAATTGGGGTGGCTGTCTGACTACCTCCTTCCCCTCCCCATCCCCCTCCCTCCTCCCCATCAACTCTCATCTCTTCTCCCTCCCATCCTCCTCCTCCGACCCTCTCCCCTATGGCCAAAGTCATCATGAGTGCCAGTTAGGGTGGCACTGTGATTACCCCTCACCCTCTTCTCCCTCACCTGCCCCTCTCATCTCCCTCCACTCATCACCTCCCCCTTCCCTCTCCACCCGTTGCCTGCCTCCCCACCATAAAACACCTTCCCAGGTTCTGATTGGGAGGCAGTTGAAGTGGCAGTGCTAACGAGCTATAACTACCACCGCCCAACGAATGAATGGGCTGGCTACTCATTAAGTGCCCACCAGCACCACCCACATACCACTCCCTCCATAATTAACCCCCAGCTATAATTACCTTCCAATTGGCACCCACTGCCACCCACTTACTTCTACAACCCACCCATTCATTGACCCCCACAGGGACGTAAATCCACACAGAAATATGGGGGGGGTCGGGAGTTGGGGAGAGATCAGGATTGGGGAGGAGTCGAGTTGGGAGGTCGAGATGGGGAGGAGTCGAGTTGGAGGGAGAGTCGAGTTGAGGAGAATCGAGTTGGGAGGAGGTCAGCGAGTTCAGGAAGGGAGTCGAGGTTGAGGGAGGAATCAGATGGGGAGAACATGAGGAGGAATCGAGTTGGGGGAGGGAATTGGAGGAGGATCGAGTTGGAGGAGGTCAGTTGGAGGAGGTCGAGTTGGAGGAGGTCAGTTGGAGGAGGTCGAGTTGGAGGAGGTCGAGTTTGGGGAGGTCAGGTTGGAGGAGGTCGAGTTGGAGGGAGGTCGGGATTGGAGGAGGTCGAGAGTTGGAGGGAGGTCGAGAGTTGGAGGGTCGAGATTAGTGTCTTTTCTGTTAATTTCACCACAAAGAGGACTCTCCAAATGACCTTTACCTGACCTCCTTACACCCCCCTAGCTAATTACCCCTCACTAGTAACACCACCCCCCCACCTCAACCTACCTCACCTTACCTTTACACCACTACACTAATTAACACTTCATTAACCTCTAAATACCAGTATAATGACCCTCGATCACCCCAACCATCATTAACAACCTCATTAACCTGGTACTAGCTCCTAATTACTCTGACCTTATAAACCACAATTAATACCTGACACCTGAACCCTCATTACTATTAATTACCTTTAATGACCTTTGACATCTTAATTACCTTAAACAGTGCACTTAATTACCCAAACTAGTCATTAACAACCTAACCATATCGTTAATATTTCTACAGTTACCTGAATCATTCACTAATTACTTAATTAACTGACCCTAACTACCATGACACAAATCACCCGCTAACACCAGGTGATTGTTAATGACATCATGCTGCCCTAATTACCATGACGTCACTAATCACCCGTTAATGACCCCTGGCATCTGTTACTTCTCCAGGTGTATCACTGTGAGCGTTGGCAACACTGATCGGGATGTCTCTGTGTACATACAGTATATAGATAACAGTAAGTAAGGCTAGAATTGGCAACACTGTCCAACAGCTGATGGTGAAATTAACTAATTGACCCACCCCTCCCCTCCTCCTTCTTCCCTCTCCCTCGCTCCCACTCATCCCTCTCATTCCTCTCTCCCCTCATTCGTTCTTTCTCTCCTTCCTTCTCATTCTCTCTCCCCTATCTCTCTCTCTCTCTCTCTCCTTAACTCCTACCTATTCCCTCCTCTCACTGCTCCATGAGAGAGATATTGTCTGCGTAAACAAACCCATTCAAAACCTCGCGGAACAGTAACACAGCACCCCTCGCGGAACAGGAACACAGTACCATCTCACGGAATAGTAACACAGTACCACACCTCACGGAACAGCAACACCTCACGGAACAGTAACGGTGCAGAAGGAACGATAATGTGTCGATAGAAAAGTTGTTCCATTAAAAATAACAGATACACTTTTACGGTCGCCTGGAGGCCATTATACCCGCCTAGTGCAGGCCAGGAGGCAGGAGGAGGCCAGGAGGCGGAGGAGGAGGCCAAGGAGGCGGAAGCCAGAGGAGGCGGAGGAGGAGGAAGAGGAAGGAGGAGGAACCAGGAGGAGGAGGAGGAGCAGAGGAGGTGGGGAGGAGGAGACAGGAGGAGGAGCCAGGAGGAGGAGCCGGGAGGAGGAGCCAGGAGGAGGAGGGGGTAGGAGGAGGGGGTAGGAGGAGGGGGTAGGAGGAGGGGGGAGGAGGAGGAGGAGGAGGGGGAGGAGGGAGGGAGGAGGAGGAGGAGGAAGGGAGGAGAAGACAGGAAGAAGAAAAGAAGAGAAGAATACAGAATTGAATGAAGAGGAGAAGACTTGAGAGAGTCGAATGAAGAGGAAAGAAGAAATAAAGAATAAACAGGAAGAGGAAGAAGAAACAAGGAGGAAGATGAGGAAGAAAGAAGATGAAGAAGACGAGGAAGACGATAAATCAGACACCCGGGCTACTCCTAGTCCACCCAGTTGCGAGATGGTACCGAATGTTGCAGTTGAGGAAGTGAAGGATGAGTGTAGTGCCTCTCTCTCTCTCTCTCTCTCTCATCCTTCTTCCTTTAATATTTCTCTTCTTATCTCCCTTGTTCTCTCTTCTCCACCTCCTCCTCCCACATCATAATCTCTTCCTCTCCACATTTACTCTCCCTCTTCTTCTTCCTCCACCTCCTCTTCCTTCTACCACCCCCCCCTTCCCTAACGAATACCTGCATGTGTTAATCTCTCCTCTCCTTCTCCTCCCTCCTCCCTTCCCACCGCCTCCCAGAGAGCAATGACTGCATCATAATACACACTACTTGGGGCTCCTTTGTCCTAAATTACACCACCCTGATGATCCAACCAGCTGCTTCCCACCTCCTTCCTTCCTTCCTTTTCATTCATTCATTCATTCTTTCTTTCCATTTCTCATCCTTTTCCTTCCTTCTCCTTCCTTTCTTTCCCTCGTCTTTTTCCTTCATTCATTCCTTCTTTCTCATCATTTTCCCTTCATTCATTCATTCATTCTCTTTCTTCACTTACTTCCTTCATCTTCCTTCATCCTCTCTCTCTCTCTCTCTCTCTCTCTCTCTCTTTTCCCACCCTCTCACACACCTCCTCCCACCCTCCACACCCTTCTCCCCCTCTCTCCACCCCTCCTCCCCTCTCACACACCCCTTCTCCCCCCTCCCTCTCACCCTCCACCTCCTTCTTCTACATTCACCCATCTCGTTATTCATTCCCTCTCCATCCCACCCCATCACCCACTCCCTCCGTCCCACTCCATCACTCACTCCCTCTCCATCCCACTCCATCGCACTGGAGAGGGACAAGACGTGGGTAATTTGACTTCAGTTTTCTAATTACACGAATCTTCAGAATAAATCACTTCCCTTCCGTTACAGGTTACAGAATACAGGTTAATTAACAGGTCCAGGTACATTTACAGGTACAAGTACAGTTATTGGTGCAGGTACAGGTAGTTAGTTACATAAACATTAGGGATTGTACAGTACATTGTTATGCTGTATTATTCTGTGAAAGGGAAATTTTGTATCTTTGAGTGTGATGAAATGTTCCTCTGCTTTCCCACCACTCCCTCTCCACCACTCCTCTCCCCACCACCACTCCCTCCCCACCACTCCCCCTCACCCCCACCACCCACTCCCTCTCACCACCACTCCCTCTCCCCACCACACCACTCTCCCCACCCTCCCTCTCCCCCACCACCACTACTCTCCCCACCACTTCCCTCACCCCACCCCTCCCCCTCACCACCCTCCCTCCCCACCCCACTCCTCTCCCCACCACCACTCCTCCCCCTCCCCTCTCCCCCACCACCACTATTCTCCCCACCACTCCCCTCACCCCCACCACTCCTCTCCCCAGGTCCAGGTTCCTATACTCCCAGTGAACCTTGGCACTTCAGGCTGTGTCAATATAACTATTAGAACAAAACTGTTCCCCTTCCTTCCCTTCTTTCCTTTCCTTTACTCCCCTCCTTCTCACTTCCTCCCCTCTCCTTCCCGTCCTTTCTCTTTCCCACACCTCCTCTGGTTAAGGTGAGTGGCAGGTGAGAGGAGGGAGGAGGAGGAAGAGAGGGAGGAGAAAGAGGAGGGAGGAGTGAAGAGGAGGGAGGAGTGAAGGGAGGGAGGAGGTGAAAGAGGAGGGAGGACAGTGAAAGAGGAGGAGGGACAGAGTGAAAGAGGAGGACGAGAGTGAAAGGAGGAGGGGACGGGAAGGAGGGAGGGGGACAGTGAAGAGGAGGGGGTGAAGTGAGAAGGAGAGAGGGACAGGAGAGGAGGACGAGTGAAGAGGAGGGAGGGGACACGAGTGAAGAGGAGGAGGGACGAGTGAAGAAGGAGGGAGGAGACGAGAAGTGAAGAAGGAGGGACGGGACGAAGTGAAGAGGAGGGAGGGACGAGAGGAGGAGGAGCAGTGAGGAGGAGGAGGAGAGGAGGAGGACGAGTGAAGAGGAGGGAGGGACGAGTGAAGATGAGGAGGACGAGCGAAGAGGAAGGAGGAAGGAGTGAAGAGGAGGAGGGGACGAGTGAAGAGGAGGGAGGGGACGAGTGAAGAGGAGGGAGGGACGGAGTGAGAGGGGAATGAAGAGGATGGAGAGAAGAAGAGGAGAGGCGGTAAGGGGAGGAGGGGTGCCAGACAAAGGCGGTGGGTCAGGGCCAGTGGAGCATGACCAACCATTATTAGGGATAATGATCCTCTTGCCCCGCCCTCTGTTACCCCGCCCCTCTCTGTGTCACCCCCCGCCCCCTCTGTGTCACCCCGCCCTCCTCTGTTACACCCCCGCCCTCTCTGTCACCCCGCCCTCCTCTGTTACACCCCCCGCCCCTCTCTGTGTCCTCCGCCCTCTCTGTGTCACCCCACCCTCCTCTGTTACACCCCGCCCTCTCTGTGTCACCCCGCCCCCTCTGTGTCTGGGGAGTGGGAAGGGGCTATGGGTGGGTGGGGCTGATGGGTGGGGCTATGAAGTGGGTGGGGCTATGGGGAGTGGGTGGGGCTATGGAGGAGTGGGTGGGGCTATGGAGTGGGCAGGGGCTGAGGAGTGGGTGGGGCTGTGGGGGGAATGGGCAGGGGCTATGGTGGGCAGGGGCTATGGGTGGGGGCTATGGGGGGAGTGGGCAGGGCTATGAGGTGGGCAGGGGCTATGAGGGAGTGGGTGGGGCTATGAGAGTGGGTGGGCTGTGGGGAATGGGCGGGTCTATGGGGAGTGGGCGGGGTTGGGACGGCCTCCAACTCTCTACCGTAAATCAACCCAACATAAACAGCTAATTATTAACCTTAACTTGGGGATTTTGTCCAGTCGGTATATTAGGAAGGATTTTTTGATCCGGTATATTGGGAAGGGATTTTGTCCAGTCAGGTATATTAGGAAGGAATTTTGTGTCCGTTATGAAGGTTTTGATCCGATATTAGGAAGGGTTTTTGTCCAGTCCGGTATATTAGGAAGGATTTTGTCCAGTCAGGTATATTAGGGGATTTATATTAGGAAGTTTTGTCAGTCGGTATATTAGGAAGGATTTTGTCAGTCAGGTATATTAGGGAAGAATTTTGTCAGTCCAGTTATATTAGGGAAGAATTTTTGTCCAGTCGGTATATTAGGAAGGATTTTTGTCCAGTCGGCATATTAGGAAGGATTTTTGTCCAGTCAGGTATATTAGGGAAGGATTTTTGTCCAGCGTCCAAAACATGTCGTTACACACTCATCCCTCTCCCTTCACCCCCATAGATCTAGCGCCCCCTCCTCTCTCTAAAACTATACACCCCCCTCCCTCTCCCAAACTATACCCCTCCTCTCCAAACTATACTTATAACCCCTCCTCTCCCCCAGAACTACACCCCCTCCTCCCCCAGAACTATACACCCCTCCTCAGTTAATCACCCCTCCTGGTTTATGCCCCCCTTCCCCCAGTTCGTACAATACAAGCTGATAAATGGCAATATCAAACACAGCTTTTAGGTCCACACACAGTTAGGAATGTGGTGAGGCACTTATGTACACTGACCCGCGTCCAATGTTGATCACGAGATGCCGTCACCGCTAGACTAATGTTAGGATACAAGTACCTCTGGCAGTAAGTCCCTCAGGCAGGTGTGAGCAGACATAGAGCCACACACTCCTACACTATGTCTTAGACTGTGAAAAAATAGAATTCTTTTTAGGGACAGATCCAAGCACACTGTTTTTACAATGGAACAATATTTTATCTCTGATGGCAAGATAGCTTATACAAGATATACTAAGGCTGTATCCACACTTCTTATCTACCAGCTAAGTCAACTTCTATGTACCGAACTAAACAAACAATGTACTGGAAATACTCTAACTCTCAACGCCACAGTATCCTGACCACTGGGCTCTGATAAACACCCTTGTGACCTCTGACCTGTAATACTATATTCACAGGACGAGTATGGGGTACACAACAAACTAGCCGAAGTCCACGGGAAAAAAAAAAGCTCACCCTGGATTAAGCACCTTCTCTCCCTCCCCCTGGACAATGTGCCCATTTCCCTCTCCTGCATCAGGCACGCCCCCCCGGACCAAACTCCCCATAACCGATCCATCCATCACTCAGTAGCAAGTTATGTGTGACGTCACAACCGCCGCCATCTTTGTTCCCTTTGACAACTGACCCTTCACACCCTCTGGTCCAGTCCACACCTCCTCCACTGGTCCACCCCACACCTCCTCCAACGGTCCACTCCACACCACCTCCACTGGTCCACCCCACACCACCACCACCTCCTGGACCGGGCCAATATTTTCGGACGCGATTATCGGCTCCATAAAGACCATGTTCATTCTCCCAAACTCCCTCTCTCCTCCTCTCTCCCACACTCCCTCTCTCCTACTCACTCCTCCACTCCCTCTCTCTCTCTCTCTCTCTCCTCCTTCACTCTCCCACACCCCCTCTCTCCCTCTCCACACTCACATACGCCCTTTCTTCCCCACCATCACCCCACCCTTTCCCACAACTCCCTCTCTTCCCCACTCCCACACCTTCTCTTACACGCCCTCTTTTCCCCACTCCCTCTCAGAAAGCCACGAGACAAATAGATTGGCCTCTCATTTCCTCGACATTTTTATCTTCCTCTCTCCCACTCACCCACTATTATTCCTCCCTCTCCAATTCTCCTTCTCGCGCCTCTCTCTTAATGCATCTTATCTCTGCATCCTCAAGAACCTTCCTTATTTCCTTCTTCCTTGTTTCTTCCTTTGATTCCTTCTTCCTTGTTTCTTTCTTCCCTTTGACTCTGCTTAAATCTTGTGTTTATGTACGTCATTCTAGTGTGTGACGTCATCTGTTAGTGTGACCTCCCCCCAAATGTGACGTCATCTGTTAGTGTGACCTCCCCCCAACTGTGACGTCATCTGTTAGTGTGACCTCCCCCAACTGTGACGTCATCTGTTCGTGTGGTGCTCTTCTGTGACGTCATTTGTTTGTGAGGTTATCGTCTCCATTATGTCTTAATTTTTGCAGCCCGCGCCCATATAAAGTGGGTGGGGTGGGTGTGGCCTGGTGGGCGGGGCGGGGGGGTTGGGGCGGATGGACAAGTGACCCCTGGTGTAATTCCCGCCCATTAGTGGAGTGAAAACCAGAGACACGACCTACCACTCTCACGCCCTCTCCTTCCCTCTCACACTCCTCTCCTTCCCTCTCACACTCCTCTCCTTCACTCTCACATCCTTCTTCTGCACACACACACACACTAGGTTTATATACCACCACCAACAAAGTGCCACTCAAACGGTGCCACACAAACGGTGCCACACAAACAGTGCCACTCATAGTGCCAACCCATAAAGTACCATTAGCCAGAGAGTAAGATTTAATAACTCTCGGTAATCACTGGTAATCATCATTATACTCCACAATTATATCCCCACTAATGAATACCTCCAGTTTGTTGAGCCTCTGTGTAATTTAAGTGATTATATTAATGTGTTGCCGCCCCTACCCACCCACCTGCACGCCAACCCACTCATCCGCCCACTCACCTACCCACCAACCCACTAATCCGCCCACTCACCTACCCACCAACCCACTCATCCGCCCATTCACCTACCCACTCATCCGCCCACCTATCTGCTACAGTAGTTGGCAGAATACATACTGTTGTCCGGTTAAAGAATACAGTAGGCAGGTCATTAATACATTAAGCTGTACAAATAATACACCGGGCAGAACAAAATACATTAGGTAGTCACCATAATACAATAAAGATCAGCAATACAGGAGTCAGGATAATACAGTAGTCAGGGGAATGATACAGTAGTCAATCGGAAGCAAAATACAGTACACAGGTGTGCAAGAGTTCATACTACAATAGTTACCTGGGTTGGTCACCTGTGGCTCCATCACACCTCACTCACCTGTGGACAAGAGAGGTCAGTCTGTTAATAATTATCAGTGTATTGAAGGAACATGGCAGACAAAAAGATAAAAATATACAATAACCAGAGATAATTAAAGTTACATAATTGGGGAACGGATCACTTGATTGACTAATAATATACAAGTGACATAAGTGATACAAATATGATCTATAATAACTAGGTGGGGAGAAGGTCATACTACAGGGCATTTCAACATAATAACAGTTCAAAAGTAATATTGGTCGGGAGTAAACACACTGGTTGTCTACGAGTTGATAATTTTTACAATGGTTGGGACTGGGCTGTTGGTGCGGGCTGGATGCGGTTGTGGTGTCGAACAGCAATACGCGGACGAGGGATCTCAGGTGGTAGTAGGGGACGGTGGTGATCAGAATGTATTGAGAGGGTTTGTACATGTATTGAGCGCCACTTGATATGTGGTGTGTGTGTGTCTAGCCTAAGCTCCTCGCCCACTCCTCCTCACTCCCCTGCCCACTCTTCCCTGCCCACCTCCCCACTTCCCTTCCCTTCTCCTCCCCCCTCCTCCCTGCCCACTCCCCTCCCCCCAGATAGACAGACACACACAGCACACAAGACAGAACCCCTACTAGAGAAAGTGAAGATTAATGATTCACTTTAGAACCAGGTATTTAGAACAGGTGACCTATTAAATTACATATCACTTAGCAGCATCTAGAGACCGGGGTGGAGGGAGGGATGATGGTGGGAGGGGGGGTGATGGCGGGTGGAGGGGAGGGAGGTGGTGGAGTGTGGTGGGAGGGGGTGATGTGGGAGGGGGGGGACAAGGGTGGTGATGGTGGTGGAGGGTGATGGTGATAGAGGGAGGGGAGGTTTGATGGTGGGTGAAGGGAAGGGGGGTGGATGGGGGTGAAGGAGGGTGTGGTGTGGAGGGATGAGGTGGAATACTTTTACTACTACTCCTACTATAAGTATTAGTACTGCCACCACACTACTACTACCACTATTACCACTACCTACCAACACAAAAGTATCTCAACCACCACCACCACCACGCGGAAGATAAACGAAATATGGCCATACAAACTACAGAATATGGGACAGGATAGAGTGCCTAGTGCCAGTGCTGACAAGGAGGGCAGCCAATCAGATGAACGTATCTTAACCAGCCTAACCTGACCATACATTATATATTAGTTTCTTCTCTCTCTCTCTCTCTCTCCTCTCCCCTCTCTCTCTCCTCCCTCTCTCTCTCCCTCTCTCCCCTTCTCTCCCCTCTCCTATCTTCTCCTCCCCCTCTCCCTCTCCTCTTCTCTCCCTCCCTGACGTCAACAGACCCCTCGAGTTATGTGACATCTGAAGTTGCTTACATAACTATACAAGTAACAAGCAGCAGTGCCTCGTCTCCCAGCAGCTGTGTCCAGGAAGGACGCGACCTGAGGCTGAGGAGCGTGTTGACGTGTGACCTGAGGGAGGAGGGGAGGAGGGAGGGAGGGAGGAGGGAGGGAGGGAGGGAGGGGGGGAGGGAGGGAGGGAAGGAGGGAGGAGGGAGGGGGGATGGGAGGAGGAGGGGGGAAGGGAGGGAGGAGGGAGGGGATGGGAGGGAGGGGAGGGGAAGGGGGGGAGGGACGAGGAGAAAGAAATGATGAAGGGGAAGCGGAAGAGGGGGAGGTAGAGAGAAAACGAAAAGAGGAAGAAGAGGGAAGACGGAGGAAGGAATACTGGAAGGAAAGTAAGAGTTAAAAGGAGAGAGAGGAGGAGGAACAATCAAGGAAGAGAATAAAATGGGAGTAAATTGGGAGGAAAGGAGGAGGTGAATACACCCTAGCTATTACTCCCAGGAGAAACCCAAGCCTGACTTGAATCTTGTCACCCCAATTGGCGGTCACCTCTATACTACATCCCCGGGGAGAGGAGGAGGAGGAGAAAAGAGGAGGAAAATGAATAGGGGAGGGAGTAAAGGAGGAGGAGGAGGAAGAAAAGACGAAGAAGGAAGAAGGAGGAGAGGAGAAAGGCGACATACTGAAGGGGCTACCTGTTACGGAGGGGGTTTACCTTGAGTCGATTCTGGGGGGAGGTTCTTCCTTTCCCTCCCCTCCGCAGGAAACACTCTGGGCATAATGGCTCGAGGGCAGGTGGGTGAGTGCACACACACACACACACACACACACACACACACACACACGTTATTTTAATTCAGTGTGGAAAGATAAACACAGGTAAGGGAGGAGGGGGGGTTACTGTGTTTAAATTACCTGTGTTGGTGAGTAGCCGTGCAATTACCTGAGCTAATTGGGCAGTGAGTGTGTGTGTGTGTGTGTGTGTGTGTGTGTGTGTGTGTGTGTAACCGTAACAACAACCCAACCAAAGAATACAATAACAACAACCACAACCTGAAACAAAAACAATGGCCACAAACGACATATACGAAGGGAAAACTAACAAAAGCTCTCAGGAGGAGGTAACAGGAGGTAACACTATGAGGAGGTAACAGAGGTAACACTAGGAGGAGGTAACAGGAGGTAACATATGAGGTAACAGGAGGTAACACTATGAGGAGGTAACAGGAGGTAACACTATGAGGGAGGTAACAGGAGGTAACACAATGAGGAGGTAACAGGTAACACTAGGAGGAGGTAACAGGAGGTAACACTATGAGGAGGTAACAGGAGGTAACACTAGGAGGAGGTAACAGGAGGAGGTAACACTATGAGGAGGTAACAGGGGGAGGTAACACTATGAGGAGGTAACACTGAGGAGGTAACAGGAGGTAACACTATGAGGAGGTACCAGGAGGAGGTAACACTATGAGGTGGTAACAGGAGGAGGTAACAGGAGGTAACACTATGAGGAGGTGTAACAGGGGGTGACCAGACAAGTTAACCCCAGGAGTTGTCACAGTGGATGTGGATTTGTTCCGAGGTGGCTGACTGGCTGGCGGAGGCGTTAGTAAGGACGGTGCTACGAGAATTTCACAACCACCACCATTTACGCACGCACGCAAGCATATACGCAAGCACGCAAGTATATACGCAAGCATGTACGTACGCACGCACATGTCCCCCGTCACATTTACTTGTCAGTTTTGACGTCGTCCTCCTCCTCCTCCTCCTCTTCCTCCTCCTCCATTGGTTTCTGTCTCTCCTTCCCCCCACTCCTCCTCCTCCTCCCCTCATGACCTTCACACCCTTAGAGGTTTACTGTCATGTGCCACACACTTGACTGTCACGTTCCCCCCTCCCCTCCCCTCCCCCCAAACGTCCCCTGAAGGCTCTGGGGTCACGTACTGCTACAACTCCGCCACGTCTCATACACGTCTTAGTCAAGTAACCATCCAAGGTTAACTCGTCTTCGTCAGCTCTACGTTCGACAGGTCTTCAACAGGTCCCAAGTGCATTTTTAACACGTCAGTGATACGTTTCCGCCAAGTCCTGTACACGTTTCCACCATCATGAAGTGACACGTGTTAGACGGGACCTGCAACCGGTTTTAACCCGCGGCTTGTGTGTGGGGGAGCCACTATTACAGTGCCACACAGGCTTGGACCATTGGCACTCACAAGGGCACAGTGCCACTCTCCCGGGGTTATTACCTCATTGTCGGCACTCCAACCACCACTACCACCCAACACTTTCTCCTTCCTACTACTACCGCCTACTACTACTACTACTACTACTGCAGCTTATTACAACTGCTGCTATTACTAACTACTACTACTGTCATTGTAACAAAAGGAGCCGCTTACACACAAGGGGCCGCCCACACTCATAGCTTATCACATGTGGCCGCCCATCCACACCCATAAGGTGGATGGCACAGAGGCTTGGCGTTGTGCTTGCGGCTCTTGTGAAGCATGACTGCTGCACAATTGGTCACACCAACAGCCCTCTCCACATATGGTCACCCTCCCTGCCGTGTCATTTGGGGCCCAGTATCATGACACTGAGGCTCCGCCCAGTGTTGTGTGACCATTCACAGAGCAGAGTGAGGCCTGTGAGGTTTGGAAAAGACCTGATGATTGGTTAGGTTAGGTTAAATAACTGAATTATGGTGAACTTCTCCGAAAAACTTAGGGAGAGGAATCTGGGTGTGTGTAGGGTGAGGGCGAGGCCGTGGGGTAGTGGCGATGTTTGCCGACTGAGTGTTGTTAATTCTGGAAATGGTTGAGTGTGTGAGTGAGGCGGCCCTCCACGGTAACAGCTAGGGTAGGGACAGGCCAGGCTGAGCAGACTATGTGCAACACTACTGGTCTCGGGCAGGTCACTGGTGAAAATTTTACTTGCCCTTTTCTTTTTCTTTTTCTTTTTTATTTAACCTGACATAATTTTGTTGGAATTTTGTTTACCAGGATTTTTTTTTATGTGAAAATTTAAATAAACATCATAAACCATTAAAATGTTTTGTGTTTACTTGTGTTTGTCTAAAAGGTGTTAGCGACGGTAATCCTTGTTATGTGATGGTGAGGTGGTGATAGGGGGTGGAAGATAGTGGTGGTGAAAGGTGGAAGATGGTGGTGGTGAAAGGTGGAAGATGGTGGTGGTGAAAGGTGGACGATGGCGGTGGTGAGGGTGGAAGATGGCGTGAGGGTGGAAGATGGCGGTGGTGGAAGAGGGTGGAAGATGGCGGTGGTGAGGGTGAAGATGGCGGTGGTGAAAGGTGAAAGATGGTGGTGGTGAGGGTGGAAGATGGTGGCGGTGAAAGGTGGATGATGATGGTGGTGAAAGGTGAAAGATGGCGGTGGTGAGGGTGGAAGATGGCGGTGGTGAGGGTGGAAGATGTTGGTGGTAGGTGAAGGTGAGGTTGGTGATATAGGTGGAGGTGGTTGGAATGGAGTGAGGAGGTAGAGAAAGGTTTGGTGTAAGAGTACATGATAGCGGTGTGCGTGAGAGTTAGGTGAGGGGGAGGTGCGAGAGGTCAGAGGTCAGGAGGGAGGAGGGAGCTATGGGTCACGACTTATGAATATTTAATCTTGTAGGGAAGTGTGTGTGGGGGGGAGGGGAGGCTTAATAGTGAAAGGCTAAGAGCTTTATCAGTGCCGCAAAAGGCTGGGGGGCCATGACACCCCCTCCTGGACCATGACACACCCCCTCCTGGACCATGACACACTCCCTCCTGGACCATGACACACCCCCTCCTGGACCATAACACACCCCCCTCCTGGACCATGACACCCTGAAAAGTAGATCAAGCACAGTTTCTTCCTCATATAAGTGAAGTTAAGTGAGCTGCCCCACATACACCACACTTAACTATGTAGTCGTGTGTACATGAGTGTAGCCGTGTGTACATGAGCGTGTAGCCGTGTGTACATCAGGTGTAGCCGTGTGTACATGAGCGTGTAGCACAATGATAGAGCCAGTCAGCTGTTCACACGTACAGATTTATGGTTGCTGAGTTTTAAGAGATACATCCGAGGAATACTAATTACTGTCCAGCCAGCCAGCCAGCCAGCCAGCCAGGCAGCCAGCCAGCCAAGTAGCCAACTAGCCAGCCAGACAACTAGTCAGACAGCCAGTCAGTCAGTCAGTCAGTCAGTCAGCCAGCCAGCCAGTCAGTCAAGTAGCCAACCACCCAACCCAGCCAGTCAAGTAGCCAACCACCCAACCCAGCCAGTCAAGTAGCCAACCACCCAACCCAACCAACCAACCCAGCCAGCCAGAGGGGCAGACAGACTGAGCTATCACGTCGTCATCATCATCTCCTCCAATCTCTCCACCACTACACCAACACATGCGATCATCTTCATCATCACCACCACCACTACACCAGCGCTTACTACCAACACGCTCTACCGTCACCACCAACACTCCACCAATCACCAACACACACACACACACACACACACACCTCCACTACTCTCCAACACCACCAAATAACATAAACAAACTGATCGATACAGCACGTGGTAATACAATGTTTACATATCTATATTGTTTGTTTACAGGTTCGCTTGTTTGTTTATACCGGAAGTGTGTTTCCCCTTCGACGACTATATCCCCCGTGAGTCGTCGAACTGAGAGGACTCCCTCTAAGCAGTACTTCCCCCCACCACCACACACACACACCCACACATTTACGTTACTACTGCGTTTCGCTCTACAGGATTCAAGTGACTGTGGTGTGAGGAAAGAGGTATTGGTGTGAGAAGAGGAGTGGTGACGTGTGAGGAAAGAGGGTGGTGACGTGTGTGAGGAAGAGGGTAGGAGTGCACACACACACTGTGTTATGTAGAACGCACAGTCCATAGTTACGGTCCTTGTCATCCCGACCCACTGACCACTCTCTCTCTCTCTCTCTCGTGTGTGTGTGTGTGTGTGTGTGTGTGTGTGTGAAGTCAGCAAGATAAAAGAGATGGAAAAGAAGGGATGTGAAGAAACCCCGAATAATTGACCCTTTCAATGATTGGAGTCTTGTATTGCAACATAGATGTGACACACACACACACACACACACACACACACACACACACACACACACACACACACACACACAGACCACTGACTAATTAATCCGCCGACGACCAACAGCAAAAACAGGAAAGTAACCGAACCCCGACACACACACCAGGAGGGGGAGTAAACAACAGCTAGTTACCTCCCCTTCCTTGCCCCACACACACTACCCTTTCACACACACATCTCCACCTACCCTCCACCCACCCACACTATCACCCACCCCACACACACACTATCACCCCCCCCACCCGCAGACACTATCCACACCCCCCACCCACACACCACCCACACACCCCCACCCACACACCTATCTTACACACACTATCACCCCCACCCACACTATCACCCCCACCCACAGACACTATCACCCCCCACCCACACACACTATCACCCCCACCCACACACACTATCACCCCACCCACACACACTATCACCCCCACCCACACTATCACCCCCACCCACAGACACTATCACCCCCACCCACAGACACTATCACCCCCACCCCACATCTTGTTCTTGTTCCTTATCTAATATTTCCAACATGTTAATCCCCGCCATCCTGGAATAAACTTTACCAAATCTGATTGTTCGTTGAGATGTCTACGCGTCCGTCTGTCAGTCCGTCACCACGTCATAACTAGATGTGTGTTACAACTGAGAACTTTTTAAAGTGAAGATGGTGCCCAGTAAATTGACCTGATTTTACCTATTGAAACCCTGCCCGCTTACCTGTTGACCTACCTGCTTGCCTGTTGACCTGCCTGCCTGCCTGCCCACCTACCTGTTGACCTACCTACCTGCCTGCCCGCCTACCTGTTGATCCGCCTACCTGTTGACCGACCTGCCTACCATAAAAATATCCAACTCCATTGCACCTAACTGAACCTGCACCTGTACCATTGTATCTGAATCTTTGTTATATTACTCACTAATTACCACACACACACACACACACACACACACACACACACACACACACACACGTGAACCTAACCGTGGGAACACCCGAAAAAAAACGACAACTATAATACCTGTGTAATCATCATAATTTCCGGCGTTACTAAAACACACCTGTACCTGCCATAATTACAGGTGTGTCAGTAATTAGAATACAGATAACGAACATAATGACAGGTGTGTGTGTACCAATACTCACATACGTTGCTATTAAGGCCACGTACATCCCAGATCAATTGCCAGCACGGACACGGACGGACGATGAGGGGGTTAAAGACTGCCTCGCCACGGACACAGATGCTGACTCACCACGGCCGTCAAATTCCCCGAGGTGGAACACATTTTGCCTAACCTGGTGCTGGAGGCGATGTTCGGGGTCCCTCCACCATCACCCCACCCCCTCCAGGCCCACCTCCACCACCCCAGCCCACCACCACTCCACCTCCATAACCACCACTCTTCCATAACCACCTCTCCTTCCCCCACCACCCCTTCAACCCACCTCCACCCCACGTCCTCCACCACCCCTCTCCCTGCTCCTGGTGGTGGATGGGGAAGGGGGAATATAAACAAGATTATGGAGGTTCAATATCTTCAATAGATTATGGGGACCTTCCTTCATGACTACCTCCTCCTCCTCCTCCCTACCTTGTGGACCCCTCGTTCCTCTCCCCCCCCCTCCCTCCCTCCCTCCTCCTTTCCCACTCACGCCTTCCCTTCCTTCCCTCCCCCAACTTCCTGACCCGGGGCGGAAATGGAGAGTAGTGTGAGGAATGGGCGTGGACGAGGGTGGGTGGGCGTGGGAGAGCGTGAACGGGCGTGGGTGGGCGTCCTAACACCCCCCCCCCCAACATAGACACGAACACATAAATCACCATTCATTAGTCACTAGTAATGACCACCCTCCCTTAATTACCCATAACACCACAGTGATCACCAAGCATTATACCGTGACGCTTCCTCTGTCGACTGTAGTGGTGCTGTGCCTATGTTACCAGTCACCAGTCACACTCACCAGTCACACTCACCTGTCACAAGTCACTCAGCAGTCATTTGTCACACTAACCCTCGCCAGTCACCTTTACATGTCCGTTACCAGTTACATTCACCTGTTACCCTCCTAACCTGTCACCAGTCATGCACATGTGACCAGTCTAGTGGTTCACGAGGGATACCACCACTACTGAAACCACAGGTGCCATTCGCCAGTCAGGTCAGGTCGGTTAGGTTTCACAAGGTCAGGTAAGGTAGAACCAGCTTAGGTCAGGTTAGATTAAGGTACTGTACTGTAGAACCAGGCTGTCAGTTCAGATCAGACCAGGTCAGGTAAAGCCAAGCTGGGTTAGGATTAATCAAATAAGGTCAGCTAGAGGTAGGCAAGGTAGAGTGAGCCAGGCTATGTCAGGTCAGGTCAGGTCAGGTCACAGTATGTCAACCCCCACAGTCACACAACACTCGACACGTTAATTACATTTTGGTTCAGTCAGGTGGCGACCCCTCGACTATATATGAGTTTTATATATGAGACCTTAATATTGTATAAATTACCCTCCCCCAACACCTCCCTATACTCCCCCCTATCTACACATTCCCCTCACCCCCTCTATCTCCCCCTATCTACAAACTGCCCTCACCCCTCCTCTAAGCCCCCCATTCTACCCCCTCCACAAAGCCACTATAACTTCCCTCACCCCCTCCTCTCCTCACATTCCTTTCATACCAACACTACATCCCAAAGACTTCCTCTCACCTCCCATACACACTCACCCCTCTCCCCCAAATACACCCTCACCTCTCATTCCTACCCCCACACTCACCCCTCTCCCCAAAACACACCCCCTTACCCCTACCCCCAAAGACACCCACTCACCCCTACCCCTTAACCATAATACCTCTTAATCCTCCCCCACCCCTATATCCCCTTCCATCCCTTCCCCACCTGCTGACTCCATTATCCTTCACTAGGGAGAGAGGGTATTGTTATCGCGCGCGCGCGCGCGCGTGTGTGTGTGTGTGTGTGTGTGTGTGTGTGTGTGTGTGTGTGTGTGTGTGTCAACAGGACGCAGGTAATTACAAGTTAATTATTGGTTTTTAATAATCCACGTACAATTATTAGAATAATAATTTAACAGTGTAGTAATCAATAAAATAAAAAGATGAATAACCAGTTAAAATAAAATTGAATGAATGAATGACAGTAAAAATAATAATAATAATAATAATAATAATAATAATAATAATAATAATAAATAAAAGGCCACAGAAACAAACACACAACTAATTACTTCAAACTAAACACACTACAAACAGACAGACATACAATTAGTGATGACATTTTAGACAATCACTACATTTAGAAAAACACGAAGAGACCGATTCAGCCAGTCATCATTATTATTGCAATTTAATTTGTTCACTCGTTCCTAAGTGTTCATTTGTGTTTTTGTCATTCACGGTTCATCGAGTTCTTTGTTATCCACGGTTTACTGAGTTTGTGTTATTCACGGTTTATCGAGTTTTTGTTATCCACGGTTTACTGAGTTTGTGTTATTCACGGTTTATCGAGTTTTTGTTATCCACGGTTTACTGAGTTTGTGTTATTCACGGTTTATCGAGTTTTTGTTATCCACGGTTTACTGAGTTTGTGTTATTCACGGTTTATCGAGTTTTATAAGCGAGAAAATGAAGTGAGGGTGAAGTGAATGAAGTGAAAGTGATGTGATCTAATGCAAGTGAAGTGAGAGTATAGTAAGTATATTGTCAGTGAAGTGAGATAGAAATGAGAAGTGAAGTGAGTGAAGTGAGAAGTGAAGTGAAGTGTGAGAAAATGAAGTGAGAAGCGATAAAATAAAGCGATAAGTGAATTGAGAAGTGAAGTCAGTGACGTGAGAAAATGAAGTGAATGAAATAAATGAAAAGAGAAAACGAAGTGAAATAAGAAATGAAGTCAGTAAAGCGAGACGAGAAAGTTAGTGAAGAGTGAAGTGAGAATAATAATAATGATTCTTAGAGAGAGAGAGAGAGAGAGAGAGAGAGAGAGAGAGAGAGAGAGAGAGAGAGAGATACACCTGTCTTTTACACCGTGGCGTCAAAGGTCAATAAACAGGTTGTACGTATTAGTTAAGTGTTACAAGATGCATAGAAAAACCTCGAGTGAAAGTGACTTGTACACCCCCACTGTTCATTCATTCATTTCTTCATTCATTTCTTTAATTTTTTTCATTAATATTTCATTTTATCTTTCGTCTATTTCTTTCATTTTCTTTCATTCATTCATTTCTTTAATTTTTTTCATTAATATTTAATTTTATCTTTCGTCTATTTCTTTCATTTTCTTTCATTCATTCATTATTTTTTTCGTATTTTCTTTCGTCTCTTTCGTTTCATTTCTTTCAATTTTTTTTTTATTCATATACTTCAACTGTTTTCATCCCCTTATTTCATCTGGTTTCATTTACTTATTTCCGTAAAATTTAACTTAGGAATCTTTGAGAATCTACACTTAACTTTAACTAAACCCCACACACACACACACACTGACCTACACCACACACACACTGACTTACACCACACACACACTGACCTACACCACACACCCTGACCTCCACCACACACCGACCTCCACCACACACTCACCACCAAGCACACACACCACCACACTCACCACCTCCACCACACACACACACACACTCACCTCCACCCACACACTCATCACCACGCACTCAGGTTCACATCATTACCATGGAGTGATGATCAATGGCTGACATAAACAACCCTAAACAACTAATCGGTCCTAAACTGACAGGTTTTTTGAGGCCCCAGAGAGAATCCGTAATGAACCAAGACTGACCACACCTGACCCGCCCTATCCAGTGGTTTCTTTCTCCTCCTCCTCCTCTTCTTTCATTGTCATTCATCATCATCATCATCATCTTCCAATCTTCTTTCTTCTTTTACTTCCTGTCTTCTTTTCGTCTCACTTCCTCCCCTTCCTGCTCCTTACAGTGGTACCCTAGACAGTAGTCACTACAGTGATACCCCAAGACACACTGCAGTATTTCCCCCGGCCATAATAAGAGGGGGTGTCACTCCCACACTGATGACCACACACACACACACACACACACACACACACACACACACACACACACGTTCCACAAACAGCATAATGGCAACTCAGAACACCCGGGACGACCCCTTAACTATGCTAGTGACCTCCCTTGACCCCTTAACTGTGCCAACGTCCTAACATGACCCCTTAACTGTGCCAACGTCATAGCATGACCCCTTATCTGTGCCAGTGACCTCCCTTGACCCCATTACTGTGTCACTGACCTGCCATGACCCCATAACTGTGCCCCAGGTCACGAAGAGCCCATTTTACGACTCAGTGTTACAGGTCTCCCACCAGGTACAAGATACAGGTCATTATAACTCCCACCAGGTACAAGATACAGGTCATTATCTTCCCACCAGGTACAAGATACAGGTCATTATCTTCCCACCAGGTACAAGATACAGGTCATTATATCTCCCACCAGGTACAAGATACAGGTCATTATCTCTCCCACCAGGTACAAGATACAGGTCATTATCTCTCCCACCAAGTACAAGATACAGGTCATTATCTCTCCCACCAGGTACAAGATACAGGTCATTATCTCTCCCCACCAGGTACAAGATACAGGTCATTATCTCTCCCACCAGGTACAAGATACAGGTCATTATATCTCCCACCAGGTACAAGATACAGGTCATTATCTCTCCCACCAGGTACAAGATACAGGTCATTATCTCTCCCACCAGGTACAAGATACAGGTCATTATCTCTCCCACCAGGTACAAGATACAGGTCATTATCTCTCCCACCAGGTACAAGATACAGGTCATTATCTCTCCCACCAGGTACAAGATACAGGTCATTATCTCTCCCACCAAGTACAAGATACAGGTCATTATCTCTCCCACCAGGTACAAGATACAGGTCATTATCTCTCCCACCAGGTACAAGATACAGGTCATTATATCTCTCCCACCAAGGTACAAGATACAGGTCATTATCTCTCCACACCAGGTACAAGATACAGGTCATTATATCTCCCACCAGGTACAAGATACAGGTCATTATCTCTCCCACCAGGTACATGATACAGGTCATTATCTCTCCCACCAAGTACAAGATACAGGTCATTATATCTCCCGCCGTATTACAATCGAAAGTGTGTGTGTGTGTGTGTGTGTGTGTGTGTGTGTGTGTGTCTAGACAGGAGAGATCAACGGAGGCGCACAACAGGACGTAAAACAAAACGGCTAAATCACGATAAAAACGGGTCCGGATACCACAACGACTGACGGACGGACAGACGGACGGACGGACGGACTTCGGACACACACACACACACACACGACAGCTGCACAACACGGCACTATCACCCAGTCAAGGTCCAATGATTAAAACAAAAAGCAAACACACACACACACACACACACACACACACACACACACACACACACACACACACACACACACACACCATTCCCATATTTAACTCACCAACTACGTGTCATTCTTAAGAACATGTTCCAATTGCCACAAGAATGTCAACAATCCTCCCTGGCTGGCAAAACTTTCTCGTCTCTACTGGCAAAAAAAAAAAAAGTCTTCTTGGTCGTACCCAGGGTCGAGATTCTCCAAAGTTCGTAGCTTTAAAGTGAGTCACCTGGTGTCTGGTTATTTTTTTTTTAGTGTTACGAGTGGAAATTTAACTTACGATTATATGAGAATTTGTCTTAAGTGTCGTAGCTTTATGTCCGATGTATTATTCATTTCTCCAGTTCCAAGGAGGAAAATTTAACGTAAGAAGATCTTTTGAGAAATTTCCTCTTCATCGGTTACGACACAAACACACTCTACTGTATCACTGGTCACATCCCCAAAGGCACTGTAGCACATCTTGGTTAGTACTGTGAAAGGTGTGCGGCGGTCGAGTGGACACAGCCCCGTCACATCCTCGCCTTAGGGTCGATGGTTATATAAGAGGGACTTGATTTTACAGTTGGGGAGGTGAAGGGTGTCCAGTGCAGTACCTGATGACGTTGTCTCCTTGTATACCGATGGCTCAGTGTCCCTAATGGTGTACTGTGTGATTCACTTTCACTTCTCACACCTGGGGTTTACTGCTACCCCCCCTCCCCCACTTCCCTGCGGCACATCCCTCCACCACCCACACCCTCTGCTCCATCCCCCCACCCCCCTAGGTCCATCCTTTCACCACCCGGTCCACCCTTCCATCTCACGACCCATCCCTCCATCACCCCCTGGTCCACTCCTCTTCGTCAGCTGGTAAACCACGTCTCGAACACTCAATAGGTCATACCATAACCAACCCCCCAAACTGAAGACACGAAACCACCTTCTAATGAAACACCTGTTGTTACCTGTGCATCAACACCTGTACCTATGCTTGTGTTGGGGTTAGTTGGTAGATGTTTATAATGAGTATCAAACACCTGCATCTTGGTTTTTTTATGACAGAAAAACACAGATGATCGCTACAAGTTGGATTTTTCTCGTCTATTTTTTCCTTTAAATTTCTAGTGTTGAGTTTGTCCAGCCACACCTTATAAAAACCGTAAGATATTGATCAACAGTCTACGTCAGTTTGTTTACTGGATCCATACGAAGGACATTGGAATATTTGAGTGACCCCATTTCTGAAGGAGAGAGGTCATAGGTCACTTGTTTTAATGCCGTGTATAGATCCCTTCAAAGATAGACCATCGACAATGACTTAAACCTTGAAGCAGGGAAACGGGAGACTTGGGTAATCTCGCCACCACTACACCACAACTGCACCATCAACACCATCACTACTATACCAACATCACGACTACACCAGCACCACTACTACACTACCACTACTACACCACCACGACTACACCACCATCACGACTACACCACCACCACCACACCACCATCATCACGACTACACCAGCACCACTACTACAGCACCACGACTACACCAGCACCACTACTACACCAGCACTACTACCAGCTGCACCTTCATTCAGCTCCAACTGTCTAAATTAACTTCTAGATCGATTTCCTTTGTGTTGACATTGTGTTGCTTTACCTGCTGTCCCTACTGATGAGCGAGGGGGGGATATTTAGTGAGAGCAGAGAGAGAGAGAGAGAGAGAGAGAGAGAGAGAGAGACCCATACTATTTCAAGTTTCTGTTTTTTTTGTGTGCGTGATAAAACGTAATTCCACCAGACAAACAAACAATAATATAATCTTCATCTCAGTCGCTCCTAACCCTGGTAAGACCTCGTGTGACGTCATCAGCTGTAAGGGTAGGTTGGGGAGGGAAGGCAGCGACAGGGCAGGGATAGACATGGATAGGCAGGGGTAGACATGGATAGGCAGGGGTAGACATGGATAGGCAGGGGTTTACATGGATAGGCAGGGGTACACATGGATAGGCAGGGGTAGGCAGGGGTCAGCAGATGGCGAAGGTGCATGACGGGGCGGGGAGAAAGTCATGCAGTGGTGGGTCAGCTGGCACGCAACTCCCCCCTCCCCTCCCCTCTCCCTTCACCATTCCGCCCTTTCCCTACACCCCCCTTCCCCCTTCTCCCTACACCTACCCACCCTCCTATCACTATCAACTCCCTCCCACCCCTCCCGTCATGACCCTCCCACCTCATGCCTCCATC